>NC_073337.2:19875000-20065000 GCF_027580225.2 Misgurnus anguillicaudatus
TTAAGCTGTATTTGTTCATTAATTCTCTGATGTTATCCGTTTTTATTTGTGTATGTCATGGGTCTCCAACTCTTTTTCTGCAGATTTCAGTTCCAACCCCAATCAAATACACCTGAACCTGCCAATCAAGTTGTTCAGGGCTACATAAAAATTAGAGGCAGGTGTGTTGGAGTAGGGTTGGAACTAAAATTTGCAAGACAGGTGCCCTTCAGGAACAACGTTAGAGACCCATGGGGTATGTCATTGTTGTTCAGCACAAACAAACAGGTCCAGAAGGAACCATGGGAACCTTGGGCTCTCAGCAGTTCTCCCCTGTGCCTGTTTTTGACTTGATTGTTTGTATCATGCACTGCCAATATTACTCTCATCACCTGATAGTTTCGTGATTTGATCAATTGCTGGAAGGGTAAACTATAAAACTATGATGAGCAGAGTTACCCCTGAATGAACAAGTACCCCTGAATTGTTTATATCATGCACTCATTGATTTTTTTTATCCCCACAGGTCTTGTCCGGTTGTGCTATCATTGTTAGGGGTCAACCACGAGGAGGCCCGCCTCCAGAACGACAGATCAACCTGAGTAACATCCGTGCTGGAGCTCTTGCCCGTCGTGCCGCTCAGGGCCAACCAGAGAGCAAGGACATACCAGATGAGGTGAACTTCCCCCTCTTTCTATTAATGCTAGTTCTTATTTAGGAGCTGGTATTCGACCAGAGAATATTAACCTCTCTGTAACCTAGCCTGCATTTACACTTAAAACTGAATGTTGACATTATCTTTATATAAGTCTTACAAGATTTAATACATGTTTATAAAACAAAAATTGATGCTGTCAAAAGGTAATTGTAAAGTTACAAATGATATCCATATCAGCGAAGTCACAATATAATATAAATAAATCCTCTTTTAATTTGGACTCAGTTAAAATAAGTGTCTGAACCAAACATAAATGAATCGAGCATACATTTTAATTAACTTTGTTTCATTGTAATTGAAGTGATTTTAACCCCTTCAGACCCTGCGTTCACTGGAATGGTCATCACGTTTTGTGGGTCAAACCAACAAAAATGCTGATCAACCAATCAAAATAAGGCACACTGATTAAACACCTGAAAAATCAGGTCTTAAGGATTAATTGGTTTTGCATCAGTTTGAGTTTTAAAGGTTATTGTAAAAAAAAAAATTGTCCCAAAGTGCCTTTCCCACAGTGGAAATGCATGAACATGTGAACATGTTTGTATTAGGGATGCGCCGAATCTTCAGCAACTGAAACTATTCGTCCGAACATAAAAAGCATTATGGGTGTTCAGACAAATAAGTGAAAAGAAGAATCAATGTTTCAGTGTGAAAGCCATGCACTGTTTATAAATGCAACAAAAAAGTTGTCAGTGTCGAAAGCTGCTTTTTTCCTATTTTCAGCTGAATAGTTTTAGCTGAAATATAATATATAATCTTTTTTTCCTAAAATTAAATGCGTGCGTGTGTATATATTTTTCATATAAGTAATTATATATATTAAGTATGTACACACATTATGTAAAAAACCTTTTCTTCTGCAAACAATGTTACGATTAAAATAAATTTTTTTTGTATATTTGTGTGCTCTAGAGCAAGTAAAATATCTTTATTAATCCTCGTCTGTCTGGTATTGAATTGCTGTGAATAGCTTTGTTTTTTCTAGATGTATATACATTTTTATATTTATATATTTATTTTATATAAAAATACTTGATATATAAATATATTTTTTCTTAAATGATGCATGTATTTGTGTGTTTATATATTATCAATTTTTATTATTATTATACACAGTGCATACATGTGTGATGTAAACAAAAAAATTTATTCTGCAAACGATTAGTCGCGATTAATTGCATGCAGCCCTACTTGAACCCTATACAAAAATTTGTCTTTTGTATATTTGTGTGCTCTAGGGCAAGTAAACATCCTTGCTTAATTTTTGTCCCTCTGGCATTGAATGGCTGTAAATAGCTTTGTATTTTTTCTTCTGTGCAGCCATGGGCCTTCCAAGCCAGAGAGTTCCTGCGCAAGAAGGTTATTGGCAAAGAAGTGTGTTTCATCGTAGACAAACCAAAAGGCATTCAGAGCAGAGAATACGGCATGATGTTTCTGGGAAAAGGTGAGCAATATTTATGGTTGTAATTATGAATATTTTTACAGAAGATCTGCTGTTAAAAAGTGTGCATTCTGGGTCCCTGACGTCATATGCATGATTGAGATATTTGGTTTAACACTATAGTATAGTTGTCATAGTAACTTGTCCCTTCTGGATTTGATTTCTCCATAGACACAACAGGAGAAAATATTGCTGAGTCCCTGGTGGCAGAGGGTCTCGCCACAGTGCGCAGAGAGGGCATCAGAGGAAACAAGTGAGAAACCTGCATCCTATCATTTCCTTACTGCTAGACGCACAGAGAAATGCTTTGTTCTGCATTGAGTAGGCTAGTGTCAGTGCAGATCACGCACCCATTGTCACAACGTTCACAATGTTTACGAGGTCTGTCTGCATTTTTCTTTGTCTGAGGTCATGATGCCACAATAGTTGTTTTGTTACAAAAACTACAGGGTGATTTGTGCATTCATATCTAGTTTCTCCATTTGATCTCTTACTCCCTCTTCTGGTCACATTCACTCATCGCAAGTTTCTCCATCCTTTTCCCTCATTGCCGGCTAGCGATGGTGTAATATTGTCCTAAGCTTTTGGGAATTAATGATGCGTGTGTTGGCTCTGTGAAATGGCCCTGAACAATTGCCAATGGAATCTGTTTGCTTTAGGCTCATTTTCCCTGTAGGAGATGGTGTTTTTTGTCCGTCTGGTTCCTCTGCAGCCTTTAACAGCCTCTCATTAGCCAGTCCTGCTGTGGCCCATCACAGACCACTGGATCGACTATCATCATCTCCGAAGGAAGCGTGTTTAAACCTGGGCTGCACTTTGCCCAACAGCTCTTAGTTATGCACACCCGCATCAGGCTGGATGCCCGCTCCCTTCTTTATGAGACTCTCTGTTTCGAAAAGATGAGGAGAAATAAAACTTTACTAGACAAAGATGGCAGCTGAGATTTGGCAGGCTGTTATTTTCTGTAGTTAAAATTTATGAAGGCTTCAGATAATTGGAGCTTTGGGCTTCGTGTGTAACAGGCAGAAGGGGACTTTTCTTTTGACATTTGCACTGTCAGGATTGTCTATTACTGCATGAGTGATTTTTGTGTTTTTAAGTGTCTTGTTAATGCCAGTGAGCTTTGTGTTTGTGTCCAGTAGCATCCTAGCTCCGTCCATAGCTGCCCACATTATTTTACTTGCTGTCAGTTGTACACAAAACTGGAAATAAATTGGTTAAGTTGTGATCAGAGTGCCCAGCTGCCACACAAATTCTGTCTTGTATAATTATTAGTACATATTATTGCATATAAATAGTCTATATATGTTTTTTTAATATGTTCGTGCATATAGGCTTTCAAGTTTATTTCTGCACCAATATATTATAAATTATTAGATTCACTTGCAAAATGTAGTTCACGCTTTTGTTAATGAGATGGTTCCCTCCTTTTTAACATGGATGCGCATGACTAGTCTAGACTACTAATATTTGTTTTACAGGCTTTAATGTAAAATATACATGTATTAATTAGTGTGTGTTTGTAATTGTTTTGGCAATTCAGATAACAGATAATTTAAATATTTGTGACCTGTGCTGGCAAAATGAGTCAGAATGCGCACCGTCTAATTTTGAGCAAAAAGAAAGTCTAAATGTCAATTTTGGTCAATTTAGTTTTTTCTTAAAAATAAGTACATTCAGTCCTCATCTAGCCGATCTCAATGCTCTAAATAGTCATTAAAGTTTTAAAATAATCTTTCTTTGTTTTCTTAGAGGCGTACTGTCCTAAATGCTTAATCTAATACAAAGATACATGTCCATCCACATGGGCGTGACATTTTGGTTTTAACAAATGCAGAATTTAGTGTAGGACTTGCTTGATGTTAAAAGAGTTATTAGGAGAGATAAGACATGAACACGCTCTTCCTCATGCTGACTGACAGATCTGAAGCGTGCACAGACGCGCGAGCCTGATATATAGACATCTACACAGAATTACAGTTTTAAAAATATCTGTTTTGACAAGAATTCACGCAGATTTAATCTGTTATGTGACTGTTTTGTTAACTGTTGGGGAAAAATATCTGTTGTGTTACAATATATTAGATCCTTGCATTACAGTAGATCTTAAAGCTGACTGTCTAAATGTCAATCAAACAGTAAAAGAAAGAAAAAAGTAGAACATATATATTTTCCTATAGATATTGTTTTTGGCTGTGTGTGTTTCAAATCTATTAGTTTCATGGTTTCCAGCAGAACATTTGTTAGTTAAAGGAACAGTATGTAGGATTGTGGCCAAAACTGGTATTGCAATCACAAAACTTGTGGCTAAAACTGGTACTGCAATCACACAACTAGTGGCCAATACACAACATGACAACATAAAAATCAGTTGAGGGCTGCAACTACACTTTTTAAATGACAATATCCTGGCCAGACCACTGTTGTGAGTGATATAAGTGTTTGAAATGAAAATGATTTCTTAATGTCTAGTGACATATCAAGGCCATTTTATGATTAATTTCTTACATACTGTTCCTTTAAGGTCGTAGGGTTGGGCAAGGGGTTGGGGCCAGGGGCATGGCAATCAAAGGGGCGGGGCGTACACGTCATGATGAAAATTAAAATATTTTTATTTAAAACACTCAAATAAAACTTAATTTTGAAGAAACTATGACAGAAAAGGAACACATACTAGATTATAAATGAATTAAATCTTTTTAAATGTTTTCTAACGGGAATAGCTGCGTCTTGAGGTGAAACTAAAGGGTTAATAAACACAAACTAAATCAGCTGTTGTAGAACATCTGGCGAACGATGATAGATAGCGCAGAAATTGTAAAAACAGATTATTTCCCACTATTAATTACATTATCTTAAAGGAGTGTAACTACACTAGAATTTAAATAATGCACATAAATAACGTGAGCAAGAGTGCTCAACAATTATATAGAATCAACAGGCACGTGCAACCTAGCTAGCAGGTTGCTCAAACAACAAAATCACCAGCCAACTTACTTTAAATTTGCAAGAACTATAGACGAATTCAATAACAGGCTTAAATAACCCCAAAACATAAGTCCACTTACAGTTCTCACAGACACGTGTTTTATCAACTGGCTATCCTCCAGACATGACGGACCACGTCTTTATCTCATTTCAGCCGTGCCGGCTCGCGGTGTGAAGAGCGTCCGCGCTATTCTCTGAGATGCACTTGACGGAATTATTATTTTTTGAACGACCTAGTTAAAGGAATAGTCTACCCTTTTGCCATATTAAACTATGGTATTAATTCAACTTAAATCTTTTTTCAATGCGTGCACTGTACAGCGCGTTGTGAATGTGTTCATTCCTATGGTACCAAAAAAAGTTTTATTTTGTGGCACCATACTTACTGGTATAACTCCTCAGGTAACAATCTTTAAATAGGGAAAACACCGAAGTGTTTGGTGGCTTTCCTGTTTGGTACCATAGGAATGAATGGGTCTAGGCTAAATGCTAACACATTCACAACGCACCAGTGCACGCATTGAAAAAAGATAGATATGTATTAATTTGTCTAAGTTGAGGTAATAACATAGTTTAATATGGAAAAAGGGTAGACTATTCCTTTAAGGCGGTAGGGTTTCCCAGCTTAGGTGGGCCGCCCGAATTGAAAAGTGCTTTGGGAAACCCTGAGTTTTAAGGTATGGATGAGGTGATTTTGCTTTTAAAACCTCAAAAAATTTAGATTTTTCCAAAAACCGACCCTGTCAACTTCAAACAAGTGTAGCTCTGGCATTTTTCATCAGATTCCAACAAATCATACATTGATAAACATAATATATTTTTTTTATTTGCTCATTCTGAATTATATTGCCTGCACAGGCCACATTTAGAGTTTTAACACCATCGGGTTGTCTGATTTCCCCTGGGTTGCCCGTTTAGACGTCATGAGAAATTGGTTAGCTTCCTGTAACACTAGTTTATTTTATTGATACAGTTTTGTAAAATATTGTTAAATTTAGATATTATTGTTAGATACGGCTATTTTGTTATCGGAAAAACACAGAACATAGTGCATTTTCTCCACAGCTGGCATTATTGTCAGCAGAATACGGAACAGACATACTGTACTTAAGGATGACAGGTGCCCAATTTAACTCTTATAAAACCACTGTGTGCAAGCTAATAAATAAACATCTGTGTGCTGCATACCTATGGTATCTTGGGATTTGCTTGGAACTTGATGGTACTTTTTATCAAAATCCAAAACATTTTCTTTTCTTCTGCATTAAATAAAGTAAATCTGATATTCCAGCAAAATGCGTTTGAATCAGGTGATGGTGTGTTTTCATCTTTCATCATCAAAACATGAATATAAATGGTAAAGATTAGATTAATATAAATTGATATTTCCATCAAAACATTCACATTTCATTTTCATTATTAGTTTGTTGTCCAAGCCAAGACTAATGCAGAGATGTTGCATTATTAAATGATCGCTGGTCAAACACTGACTGATTTCTACATCCAAAATCTTCTTTTCATCATAGTTTCTGATTTATGCTATTTTTTCTTTCTGTACTGCTTATTCCTCTATAAGTGTGCTTTACTCCGTGCTACTCGAACCGATAAAGGCTTATTCAAAATCTGACAAGCGTCTGCAGTGGTCAGCCAGTTTAATTCTCTTTAGAGATAATGATGGCTTTTAGAGCATCAGAGGCGTTCATTTAAACTTGTGTTGGCTTTTGATAATAAACTCATTTAAGGAGCTTATCGGGGCTTTAGAAAGGCTCTGCTCAATGAGAAACATCCACTTCTGTTGCTCAAAACATTGAAGTTTTGAGGAGAAAAGTTGCGTATTTTTTCTTTATTGTATGTGGTAAACTCTTGGGTTGATATTTACTGGACTTTGTATTGTGTGTTTCAGTCCTGAACAGGCCAGACTGTGCGATTTGGAGGACCAAGCGAAGGCTAACAAAAAGGGTATGTGGTCTGAAGGTGGAGGTGCACACACCATTCGGGATCTGAAGTATGTCATTGAAAACCCTCGTAACTTCGTGGACTCACATCACCAGAAACCAGTCAACGGTAAGATGAAATGAGCTTTATATTTTTGAACAAAGGCATGATAGAACTTCAATCATGAGATTAAATAACTTATTCATGGACTGCTTGTGTAAGCCGTGTTTGATGCCTCAAAACAGGGCTTGTTCAAAAGCCTGCCGATAAATCAGGCAAAAAAGATTTCTTAAAAGTCATATGTGACCCTGGATCACAAAACCAGTCATGGTTCACACGGGTATATTTGTAGCAATAGCCAACAATACAATGTATGGGTCAAACTTATCATTTTTTTTAACGCTGAAAGATATTTTGTACATTTCCAACCGTAAATGTTCCAAAAAAAAAAATATCATTAGTAATATGTGTTGCAAAGGACATCATTTGGACAACTTTAAAGGCGATTATCTCAATTATTTTTTTTGCATTTAGGGTAAATATTGTCATATCCTGACCCATATGACTGGTTTTGTGGCATATTATAATTTTATGCAACATAAAATTTGAGAACATATCTTTAAAGTGGTAGAAATAAAATGCAAGGTTTTCTGAAATAAATACCAGAAGGAAGCGCTACAGTTTCATAAATCAGTGAATGGTTTAGATCACCGAGAATAGCTTTGGTTTTGCTCTGCGCACAGCTCATTTCTCCAATTTAAACCGAATGCTAACAGTCATGAGAGTTTAACCTTCATCAGAGAGCGGCCAACTCATTGTAAATGATCATGAGTCACTAAATGCTACAGAACTGTGCCCTGTTTCGCACCACCATTAATGGGCTGATTGAATGCTAATCAAAAGTCAAAGTTGTGTAACTGTATTTGTGAAGTTTGTGTATTTGAAAAAAATACACTTAGCCACATGACCTGTAATGGTTTAGTGATGAATCACCTGCTTAGTGGATTATTTCACAGCAGTCGCTGCTTAGTAATGGAAAGGGAGCTGTGCATTTTTGTACACATGGTGTTTTTTAAAAAGACCCCTAATGTAAGTGTTTTTTTTGGGCTTTCATCATTTGCAATATTTCTAGTTGTATCTTTAGTGATTTTGCAACTGTTTACTATGAGGTTTTTGCCAAAAAGCTTGCATGCACTTAGAGGGTTTTGCAGCAAAAGACATTCAAATTTGTTAAATACCATTAAATGACTAAATGACTATAATGAAAATAATGCATTTCACTTACTTACTCATAACCTTTTCATTGCCATTAAAGTGAAATTACTGAACCTGGACATTAGAGCCTGATAAAAAATGCTAATTTACAAAAAAAAAACCTCAGGTGCACTTTTTTGCATCTTAAGACGGTTTTGCATCTTAACTCTGTGACAAACAATGTGTGACCTCTCTGTTTGTAAAACAGAAAGTTAAATAAACATTGATTCATGACTGATTTTCACTCTTGACAGCCATTATTGAACATGTGCGTGACGGCTGCATGGTCCGAGCTCTTCTACTGCCCGACTACTATCTAGTGACAGTCTTGCTATCTGGAGTCAAGGTGAGGTTCAGTTGTTGTCTCCATAGCATCATGAATAGTGAATCATAACAGTCCTATGCTCAATGTCTAATATTAAAGCTAATATTAATGTTTCTCATTTGTATATTTCTTTATATCTATATATTGTATTTAAACCCTCCCAATTTCTTTGACCAAACCTGAACCCCATATACCATCTTCCAGACCTTAAAGGGACACTTCATCCATTTGCATTAAGCTTTGTATAGTTAGAACCCCAGTCAAGTTTTTGAATGATCGTGCATCATTTACTCAGTTGCCTCTGAGACAGGAGAAATACAGATTTCAGTGTTGCACTTCCTTCTTTCAATGATGTAAAAATCATCATTTTGCATCATTGAAAGCAGGAAGTCCAATATCTTTGTTGAGGGGGTGAGACTACAAACACCCCTTTTCTCGGTCAAATAGGCATCAAATTCGAAATGTATGCTACATTTTGACTACAAATATGACGCACTTTCAATAAAGATTCATGTTTCTATGGGTGAAATGCTCCTTTAACCAACTTTATTTTGCCTGACTTTAAAAATTCTTTAGCTTTGCATTTTTTGGAGAAAAACATGACACCGGAGATGTTGGCTGTAAATCACTGTTCAAGTTTCTGTTTCTCAGTGTGACAGCAGATATGCAATTTGCTCTAATGATAATGCTTATGAAAAATCTGTCTCCAGTGTCCTACGTTTAAGCGGGAAGCAGATGGCACCGAGACCCCCGAACCCTTCGCAGCAGAAGCAAAGTTCTTCACAGAGTCCCGACTGCTCCAGAGAGATGTGCAGATCATTCTGGAGTCCTGCCCCAACCAGGTCATCCTGGGCACCATCCTGCACCCGGTATGTCATGTCATCTTTCTCTGATTTCTCTCATAGTGTCTTTGACTGCAGTGAAAATGTGCTCCTCTAAATTGGTATTTAAGCTAGGGCATCTATTTTTGGTTATTAAATTATAAAATGTAAAACGTACATGAGCATGTGTTTAGTTATGAAGATCCACAGATCCAGACTTGTGGACAGGTTTGCCCATCAATTTAAAAAGTTAAGATAAACTAATCTTACGTCCACATGAACACCCAACAACTTGGTATGAAGCGCTGTCAAGAGCGTGCCGAAATATATCCCCAACCATAAAGCCATGTTGGCCATTACATTAGTCTCGCCTCCGCATGAACCAGAACGTCACAAGCTAAAACTCTAGTTTCATCGGCTAAACGACAACATTGCAACCGGCGTTTGCAAAAATCTTCACCCTAGCAGGAAATTTCATAAAAGATCGGTTTCAGTCACCTGATGCTGGGTTTGCAGGTGGACGAATGGCCAAACTGCATAGAACAGGCTACAGTATTGGCAAATACTTGTGTACGTGTGTACAAGGCCACAGTCTGCATTGTACGTCACAAAATTTGTGAGGTAATGTTGCATACAGTTAGTCTTGTAGTCGAGTTCAACTCGATTTCAAGTCAAGACCAGAGATCAAGTGCCAAGTCCAGATAAAGCTGGATTTTGACTTGGTCTTGATTTAGACTCAAGTTGGACTCGATTACACCACTGCATATAGTCGATATAAATGATTGGTGGACCCCTTGTATAGATGGCCTAAATATATAGCCCTACTCTTATTCTATCGTCCAACCTGTTTCCCTTTTTAAGCAAGGTCAATGTACCTGTCATGATGCATGCGGCCCCGTGAGAGTGCAGATGAGGCCACATTTTGGAACCTGGAAATAAGTTTGCGCTTTCGGTAGGAATGATTGTCTGCACTGACAGTTTGTCTCTGTGGTCCGCGCTGTTGTGTAAAACACCCCGTGCTCATTTCTGTTATTTATGATGTGAATGGAAACAGTCCCGAGCTGAACCTGACGGGACGCAGCCAGACTACAAATGGGCCCCTGAGACAACCTGACTTTTGTACATGCATTCACTCTGATGCTATCACTGAATAGTCTATTCTTTAAATGCCGTCGAAATATTTTGTCAGGTCGAGGGATGAGTCCCAGTGGACGTCTAGTAGTCTATTTCGATGGGGGGGGACAAGACTTAATTTAAAGGGATAGTTCACTCAAAAATGAAAATTCTATAATTTTCTAATTTTTGTTATCAACCTGTATGAATTTCTTTTTTTCTGATGAACACAATAGAAGATATTTTGAGAAATTATGGCAAGCGCACAGCTGATTGTAACCATTGACTTCCATAGTAGGAAGAACAAATATGATGGAATTCAATGGGTACCGTCAAGTGTGTGCTTATCATTATTTATAAAAATAGCCTTTTCATTATTTATTATAATACTAACATAATATTTGTTTTCCTACTATGGATTTAATTACATTTTCTGTTTAATGCACTCTGCTATTACAACCTTGATATCTTTAATATAGACTGAGTAAGATCATGTCAAAGATTGAAATAAAAGTGAAATGAAATCACACTTTCATGCTCTTAGTCTCATCATTAGATTTTAAGACTTGATCCTGGATTTCACAGGCTTACCGCATCACTTATCTAACATGATGTCACTTTGTTTATTACAGAACGGGAACATCACAGAGCTGCTTTTGAAGGAAGGCTTTGCACGCTGTGTGGACTGGTCAATGGCTGTGTACACCCAGGGAGCCGATAAACTCCGGGCGGCTGAACGATCAGTGCATCGCAGTTAGATGGACGTCACAGTTTATTAAAATTGTATATAGTGTATATTTCAAAATGCGCTTTTTATCTGAGATGCTGACGGCAGAGCTTATTAAATGTCTCCGTCTACCCTTACTGTGTATCAGCAGAATAGTTTGGCAAGTGTAGCAACTTATCATGCTGCCATTGAAGAAACACCTTTGTGGATATCCACCTGCTAACTTACTGAAGCATAATACCCAATCACAATGAAATATGAAGGCGTATTAGGTTACATGTTTAATCCAATTAAGTGCACTGTATTTTTGGATATATTCCAATTTTTCTCTTTCTAAAACCTTGCAGATCAGCGAAAGAGCGTAAAGTGAGAATCTGGAAGGACTATGTTGCTCCAACAGCTAATCTGGACCAGAAGGACAGACAGTTTGTAGCGAAGGTGAGTTTTGGCCTTCCTGAAAATCTCTCAGACGCCGTTTGTCTTAATCGCATACGAAATGTCGACATGGTTTTCAGAGATGAGGTGAAATTGATGCATGACTACTACAGATGGTCTGTGCTGTTTTGGAAGGTTCCTGAAACGTGTTAGTCTCGAATCAGACTTTAGGTTAAGGTTTGTTTTGCTTAAAAGACTCTTCCACACCAGCAAAGGATGACATTTCACCAGCTGAGTCTCAACATGATAAGAAATGACCTTCTCTCCACTTCATCTTCTCTTCAGACTTCTTTATCCCGGCCTGTTTTGAAGAATACTTGAGCACGGCAGCCTTTATAAAGTGCTGACTGCGGTTGACGTGCTTGTCTCCCTGACGCCTTGTTCTCTATTGTGTCTGTCAGCGAGGCAGGGCTTTCAGGTCTCAGGTGTTTCATTTCGTTTTGCATACTCCGTAAACTCAGCCTTGGGCCGTCTCAGCGGTTCTGTTCAGCTGCAGCCTTCAAAGCTCCCCTGGTAAATTACGCCTGAATCTGTGTTTTTGCTTCCATGGCCCAGAATTCAGGGGGAGAGGTTTAGGCGAACGTTAGCATTGAGGGTTATTTGTCGCGCTCGGGTGGTGTCTTGGAATGAAATCGTAAAGTTTTGCGTCTAAAACAGAGCAGAACACGACTGCATCACTCTCGTCCTTGCCAACAAGCTTAAATGGCTGTGCTCCCGTAGCGTCTGCTGTTGCTAAGCAACATAGAACCACACTCCCTATAGACAGGGTTCCCACAGGTCCTTGAAAGTTTGTGAATCTGGGGGAAAAAATTCAAGGCCCTGAGAAGTTTTTAAAAATATTCATACATAGATACAGGTCATTGAAAGTGCTTGAATTTATTTTATGCAAGAAGTTTTCTGGAAAAAATTCCATATTCCCTGTGTAGTGTAGGATAATATCATAAAACTTCTAGACTTTTTAGGCACACGTGCTAAACTGTTCGCTTTAAATGCTTATATCTTCTGTACGCGAATGTTGATTCATACCAAAATGCGTTTTTGCATAGTTGTGTTTGACACATGAAAACGTCTCGGGTTACGTATCTAACTGTTGTTCCCTGAGAAGGGAACGAGACGCTGCGTCTCCCTTGCCATACTTACTGCGTCCCTGTAACGCCTTCTTCGGCAATATTTCAGATAGCGATATACTTCCTGGCTCTTGCGTCACCCTGTCTTTGTCGTTAAGCCTTACCATTGGTTGAATTTGATATACACATTCAGACGCACTTACCCCTGGACGCGTCCCCAAAGTGTCACAGTGACACAGCGCGAGTTCCCTCAAAAGGAAACTGTAACAATGTATCTTAAAAGGTAACACGATGTAACCTTGCTCTCACTTGAAATGTGTTTGCGGGTATTGGACCTGGAAGTCCTTGAAAGGTCCTTGAATTTGAAGTTAACTACGGTGTGGGAACCCTGCATAGATTCAGTTATGTGTCTCAATGCATTGATTCATCTAAAAGTTGAAATATTTTCAACTCGCTTTAGCGCAGAGTATCTTGGTCATTAGTTGTTTTATTGGTATTTAACGAATTTGATGAACGTACAATACGTTCCAAACGCATTCAGTCAATATCATTATCTAACTTTTGACAGATGTGGCGTTTAGCGGCTCTTGCATCTGAACTCCTTGTGTGTTCTTGGTAACCAATAATGACAACTATTGATTTATTTCCATTTAATATCCTTATTTTTACTTGAACATACTCAAACATATCACATTACCGCAGTACAATAGGTTTACGCTAACTTCTTAAAATATTTCCCTGAACTTTGAAATCCACGCCTGGCTTTTGGTTATGTTAAGGTGTCGGACTGCAATCTGCTTACCGAATTAGTTTAAAAATCGGCACACACGCAAGTATGTTTTCCCTGAGTCCGAAAATACAGGCAGCGAGGAATAAAACATTCATATGAGCTTTAGCTTGCCTCAGATCTCTGCGAGCCTGAAGTGAAAGAAGATATACTTTGAAATCGTGCGCCTGTGTGTGTGTTTAAACGTGTGAAAATGAGTCAACAGAAAAAGCGACTGACAGAGGCAGAATGGCGAGTATTTGTAAGCTGTTTTTGTGTCCTGCCACACAGCTCGGGCTGTTTTAATTTGTTTGATGCATTTGCTGTCCTCAAGATGTATGCGAGCCGGGTTTGTAGTGAATCATCTTTTTGCAAAGCATTAGTTATCTGGATAGTTGTGGCTCTTTCTGTTTTTGCAATGCATCAACCAGACGATTAAGAGAGGACCGTGCATGACAATGAGAATAGTTGAGCTATATTTACATCTGCACACATGATGAGTGTGAAAAATGACTTATAACAATGTAATTACTGTGTAATTACAATGGTTGGGGGACATGAATCATTGTAATAGCACTACCCGTTTTCACATGTAAATATTACTATATATTATTAGCATAAGTTAGCATTTAGTACGAAAAACAATTTTTACTTATTTTAGAAAATGTCCTGGCTTTTCCAAGCTTTGTAATGGTAGAAAACACTTTAGCCAAAAAAAGTGCATCCATCCTTCACAGACGTAATCCACACAGCTTCAGGCGGTTAATATATTTATATTTATGCATTTGGCAAATGCTTTTATCCAAAGCGACTTACAATGCACCACAAAGTATACATAATAAAGGCCTTTTTGTTAGAAAAATATCTAGATTAAAAATTTTCCCGGACAGGGATTAGACTAGTCCCAGACTAAAATAAATGTAAGAGCTGTCTAAACTGAAAACAACTTGCACTGACATATCTTAAAATGCACACAAGTAATGTTTTTAGTAAGGCGTGTTTGTTAAAACTAGTTATTTTTTTCGAATTAAAGGCGGAGTCCACGATGTTTGAAAGCCAATGTTGATGTTTGAAATCACCTAAACAAACACGCCCCTACCCCAATAGAATCTGGACCTTCTGTTGATAGACCCGCCCCACACATACGCAACCCGGCAAGGATGTCGGTTAGTAGACACGCTCCTTACTGCTGATTGGCTATAAGTGTGTTTTGGTAGTCGGCCCGTCTCCTTTTCCAAAGCGTTTCTCAAACATCGTGGACTCCGCCTTTAAACTAAGGCCTAGTCCTGGCTTAAAGGAATATTCCATTTTCTTAAAAGAAAAATCCAGATAATTTACTCACCACCTAGGGCTGGGCGATTAATCGAAAAATAACCGAAACCGAAATTCAGAACCTCTAACCGACATTATTTTATCATGTCTGTTATTTCTGTTTTTAATCCTGTTAATACTTTCCCTTTAAAAACAAACTGCTGCGTGTGATGTTGCGTAACTCCGCCCCGTCCTGTCAGTGGCACAGCGAAACATGGAGGAGAACTCAAACACTGTTTAACTGAGCAGCAGGATCATCTAGTGCCCAAAAGAAGCACAGTACTTTTTTTAAGAAGTACTCGCGAATGTGCAGGCACCTGTGACAAAAATACGGAATGCGCGGTCGGGTTTTTACCGCACACGCGCTTAGTTTAATCTACCGATGGGTCTCTAAGCAGCCCGGGTAATGTCATCACATCTCACTCACTCAAAACCGCGAAAAGACGCGCCCGCGTGAGTTTAATTAGACACTTCAGAGATGACGGAGAGAGAGAACGGGAGAACTTCTAGTCTACATTAACACCAAAAGCATTACAGATGAGAATGTCTTAGACATCAGTGCCCAGTTAAGAAAAAATGGATTGAATACAAGAAACGTGTAAAGGATACAGTCCAAGTATGTATTTTGCCCTACTCATCTCATTACAATATGCTATCTGGATACAACTTATTATGTATGTATCTGATGTCTATAATTAGTCATGGGGGTTGTATGATTCTTTGGTTCATAACTTCCCATTCTGAAAGTTTCATCAATTGTACATAATGACATGCAACATCTGCATAGAGTTAAGTCTATTTAATATTTTTCAGTAATGCAGTTATTTTGGGAAAAATGTGAATAATTGCATTGCAGGCTTATTTAAGGTGTGCCCTAAACTTTCCAACCTTGTCAGTGAACTATGAGGCAAAAAAATAATCGTTTATTAATCGTAACCGATGTCAAATGTTAGATTAACCGAGGTTTTGATTTTAGATCAAATCGCCCAGCCCTATCACCACCATGTCATCCAAAATGTTGTTGTCTTTCTTTGTTCAGTCGAGAAGAAATTATGTTTTTTGAGGAAAACATTGCAGGATTTTTCTCATTTTAATGGACTTTAATAGACACCAACACTTAACACTTAACTCAACACGTTTTTTTCAACAGAGTTTCAAAGGACAATAAACAATCCCAAACGAGGCATAAGGGTCTTGTCTAGCGAAGGGATTGTCTTTTTTGACAAGAAGGGTGAAAAATGTGCTCTTTTAGACCACAGCTTTTCGTCTAGGTCCGGTCCAGCACGACCTAACATAAATGCGTAGTGACGTGGGGAGGTCACGTGTTACATATATAAAACACACATTTGCGGACCATTGTAAACAATAAACTGACACAAAGACATTAATTAGTATCAGTTGACATACAACAACGTCGGAACGGTCCTCTTTCAACACACTTGTAAACACTGGGGCGGAGTTTTGCGTTCGTCTTCTGTGACCTCTTGACGTCATGGCGTATTGCGTGGGGTCACCTGGCGCCTCACGACCGGATCTAGACGAGAAGTTGCGGTTTAAAAGCGCATATTTTTTTATTTTTCTTGTCAAAAATGACAATCGCTTTGCAGACAAGACCCCTATGCCTCGCCTGGGATCGTTTATAGTCCTTTGAAAAAAACTGTTACGTGTTGTGTTAAGTGTTAAGTGTTGGTGTCCATTAAAGTCCAGCAAAATGAGAAAAATCCTGCAATGCTTTCCCCAAAAAACAAAACTTCTTCTTGACTGAACAAAGAAAGACATCAACATTTTGGATGACACGGTGGTGAGTAAATTATCTGGATTTTTCTTTTAAGAAAATGGAATATTCCTTTAAGATAATCCCTGTCTGGGAAACCACCCCTTTAAGCTATGAGTAAATTCTGCTGGGTTATTTTTAACCTAATGCTGGGTGCATATTGGACCGAATATTTGGATCAAATGTATAAGAAGTTGTTGCTGCTGGTGTGCATTCGTTGCAGTTTTAATGATGGTCTGTAGGTGGCAGTGGTTCCCTGCAGAGTACAGTTGGCTGCAGTAGCAGAGTGAGTCATGGATCTGGGCTCTAGATCCCTGTTGGCAGCTTGCGCTGAAGTGCCCTGCATGTGTGACTGCTAATGAAACGGCAATATCTGCCTTATTTCTCCCGTTTCTGCTCTACTACCACTCCAAAACACCCAGCAAAATAAGCTGCTGCTTTGCTTAGGTGAACTTGTTAATTTGGGACTGGGTGTGTTTATGAACACACACACACACACATATAGTGAGACGTTCAGCCGTAACTCTGGCGAGCAATCAACCGGGTGTTTTTGTAAATGATCTGTTTAATTTCCAAACCGATGGCTCGGTTAAAAGCCGATTTGTCAATCCGTGCCATAATTTCTCCCGTATCACCATCTCTTCATCTTCGCATCCTTTTGAAGATGGTAATTTTGTCTTCATTTGCTCGGATCAGATAATGTATGTTTTTGAAGCACTTCCCTGTCTGTTCAGGTCTGATTATATCTGATCCATTACCCAGACCTGCACCGAACGCCTGTCATTTTCCACATCACTGACACTTTATTGAATAACCCAGAGAGATGACACTAGATGTGATGTGATATACGTAGACGTTGTTCTAAATATTAGGTCTTCGCTGACATTTGTCTTCTTGCACGGATGATTCATGTATGCAGCAGTAGTAGTGGCCTGCACATTTAATGTATGGTCCAGCAAGTCCATTCGGCTGTAATGTAACATGATTCTGTCAAAAACCTTTCGATGTGGAAGGTGACACATGACCTTGCAAGTATTTATACGTAGTTTTTCTATTAATTAATTTACCCTTATTAATTAAACTTAAAGGTGCAATGTTTAACTTTAAGAAGGATTTCTTGACAGTAATGCAATATAGTATAGATACCGGTAACTATATTATCATAAAGACCTTACATAATGATCTTACTCAGTCAATATTATGGATATCAAGGTTATAATGTTCTTTACATTATGTAGGAGGATTTTATGTACTGTAGAAAACAGCTGGGTTTTCACACACTGCTCCGGCATGTTTTTTTAGTACCACAATTATACCTTCATGTTTCTCCATCTCCAAAAAAAAAAAAAAAAAATTAAACAATGGACCGTTTCCTTTCATTTCTCTCTCTGCTCTTTTGTGTCTCCTGCCGGTTCGTTTTCATTGTCTAATGTGAGTGAAATGGTGAGGTAATGACGGTAGGATGAGAGAATGGGCGAGAGGAGGGATGTTCGTTGGAGAGCAGTGAGTGGGAGAGATGCTTTGTTTGCAGCTGTCTCCTTTTGTACTGCAGAAGGCTCGTAGTTGGGTACAGTAATGTTTCTCTGGCAACGAGTGAGTCTCTTCCATCGTCCAAGTGAAGTGGTGACTTGGTCGATGCCTTACGCATGCTGTTTCTAGCACCCACTTATTCACTCTTTCAACATCACTCCTGAATTTTAGTGCCGTGCAGCTCACTTGGTGTAGAGCATTGCGTTAGCAATGCAAAGGTTGTAGGGAATACACTTACTGATAAAAGTAATATAAACCTTAAATACACTAAGTCCTTTTAAAAAGGAGCGTTTGCCAAATGCATAAATGTAATTATGACAAAGTTTTAAATCAACTTTTTAGTCAACTACTCGTACTCGTGCAGCCTTGGTTACTGGATACCGATATTAAAGGGATACTCCAGCATTATTAAAGGAAAACACCACCGCTTATCAATATTTTACTATGGTTTTACCTTAACTTGGACAAATTAATATATACCTATCTTTTTTCAATGCGTGCACTTAATCTTTGTACAGTGCATCACGAATGTGTTAGCATTTAGTCTAGCCCCATTCATTCCTTAGGATCCAAACGCAGATTATTTTAGAACCCACCAAACACTTCCATACATGAGAACTATATTGTATGGCGGAAGAGCACTTAGTTTGCAGCACTTCAATCTCGGCGCACAGTAACATCATAGCTCCTGACTTCTCCACCCCCCCAAACTTCTGTCATTATTGCTGCGCCTGAGGTCGAAGTGCTGTTTCGCCATACAATATAGTTCTCATTTTTTATCTGCTTAAAAAATCGCCACGTTTTATTTTGTGCCACCATACTTGTGTAACTATTCATGTTACAGTCTTTAAATGGGGAAAACATGGAAGTGTTTGGTGGCTTCTAAATTCATCCTTGTTTGGATCCTAAGGAATGAATGGGGCTAGGCTAAATGCTAACAGAGAGTTTTGAGTTTTTTACAGTTTCTAAAGTTTTAAATATGGATATTTTTCTTACAAAATCACATTGATTACCCTCAAAAGACCTTTATTAACCCCTTGGAGCCATGTGGATTATTTCTGTGAAGGGTGGATGCCCTTCCTTTTTTTTTTTTTTTAAGTCAGACGTTGTTCCCTGATCCCTGTTTTCTAGCATTTATAAGCTTGGAAATGCAAGGACATTTACTTAAATAGCTCCAAATGTGTTCGTCTGAAAGACGATGGACATGCGTATCTCTCATTGCTTGAGAGTAAGTAAATAATGGGGTAAATTTGATATTTGTCACTTTAAGAAAGCAATGTGGCCGATATGAGGCTGATATAATAGAAATGTTATTACAGTAAATGAGTGACAAACTGGTAGAAAAAATTGTAGAACTAAAACATTTGTTATGCATAATATTTTTAAAAATACCCTGTTTAAATACTTGAAAAATATTTAGGAGTGTTGTTTTGTGTACTACAACCTAACATCACGTTAAACAGTGAATAATTCAATTCAATTTATTTGTATTTATATAGCGTTTTTAACAATTGTTAATTGTTGCAAAGCAGCTTTACATGAGTAGATGTAGGGGAGAACACAGAAAATCAATACATAATATAAGAAGTAGAATATAGCGGCTAAGGATAAACCGTACAAGCAAGCGTATTAATAATGTAACGTATACAGTGAAGTGCTAAGTTAAGCCAAAAATGTCTGACTCTTCCAGGGACGTAAAAAAAACCCTAGGAGAAAACCCAGTGTGAAAAACTCCTAGAAGGACAAAAACCCTTTGGAGAAATTAATATATATATATATATATATATATTATATATTATATATATATATATATTAATTTCTCCCAAGGGTTTTTGTCCTTCTAGGATTTATATATATATAAATATAACACGGTAGTGATAGGAAGCGGGTAAGCGTATTAAACTGGTTCAGCTGGCATAATGACTTTTGCTTTATATCTGAGTCTTTATATTATGAACAGCAAATTTTAGGAACAGAAAGATTTATTGGCGGATGCTGATATAAAAAAATTGCAAATCGGCCGATATACCGGCCACTACAATATATTGGTCTATTACTGGTGGGTCTTCACGATTTCCTGTGATTTGATTGGTTAAACTTGTTAATTATATAAGACTTGTTAATGATATACAAACCCTAAGCTCTTTAATGAAAGCCTTTTAATTTGTTGAAATGGCTGTTGTGTAAGTAACTACAGCCTTTTATTGCACTAAACCTCATAGTTTTCCAAAAATGAGAACTTGGAGATTATTCTTAATAGCGGGAACATTGCTCACAGCAGGCAGTTTGAATTCAGACAGTAATTGTCTTGAAATTTATTGAAGGCGGTGAATTTGTTTCAAAAGTGCTGCTTTGATGGCTGCAGTGTTGGGGCTTTAAAGGGGATAATACAAAGAGCCTCAACTCCTCGCAGGGTTTAAACATGCCGGCTGTGAAACATGCGTATGTTAAGAAATAACAAAGCTGGAGACCTTGCTAATCAATTTAGTTGTTGAACAAATCCTGATCAATTCCTACTGAATATGTTTGTTGTCACCATACTGATTGTTTTTAGTCAATAACAATACTATGACATTAGAAATATTTGCTAACAAACAATATCCTTCTCTCCTTTGCTCCATTAATGATTTTTTTCTGTCCATACAGGTGATGCAAGTCGTGAATGCGGATGCCATCGTGGTGAAGTTGAACTCTGGGGAGTATAAGACCATCCATCTGTCCAGCATCAGGCCCCCAAGACTCGAAGGCGAGGTAAGAGCTAACGCACGTCCGTCCTTGGATACTCCTGTCACTAAGGCCATTACAGAGTCCGCAGGGTGCTGGCTGTCACATACACTGTTTGCAAAGTGCCGATGTGAAGGTTTTTCTCTCGTCTCAGTCTCTTAAGAGGGCTGATCTCCCCCATTCATGTATCTTTCACACTCAAAGCAGTACCTTTACTGCTCACCAGGGGGAGCTAGAGAGACAGATGCCTGTTTGCTTTAGACACGCAAGTGCTGCACTGCAGCCAAAATCCCTATAGATTTACTCCCATAATGAGCACATGCTCTCGCTGAATCGTTTTTTCTCAATTGCTCTTCCTTGTCTGTTCGTCTCATACGTCTGCTTGAGTCTTAAATGCTCACATTTAATTTTTGTGATATGTTAACAAATTAATATGAAAGCAGAGGTTGCATTTAAAGTTGTACATGTAGTAGGCAGTGGGAGCTTCATCTGGGTTACACACTAATATGTGTGTTATTATAATAAGGTGGTTAAAATTAGTGTTGGAACATCTTCCTGACCTCTGACCTCCCGTAATAACAGACATGATGAATCAGCTTGTCGCAAAATTAGCTTTTTTTTTGCATAGATATAACAAATTAGACCTTTATTAAGAAGCGTGCTTTTCTTTTGCATGTACATTTCTGCTAATGTTGTAATTTTTTTGGCTCATTATGGGCTTTGATGTTTCAGACGCCGGAATATGTTAAGATTGTAATTATTTTTAAAAGATGCATTTCAGAGAGACACTATTTGTCATGCTCATGTAAACATAGTTCTGGAATGTGAAGCTGCGGTTCTGTAGCTATGGATACCGGCCGAGGCGAGCTTTCGGATCAGCGCGCGCGTCTAGCTTGGCGGCTTAAAGATAGATTTAATCAGATCAGAGATGATTACAAAACAATAAAGCTTACTGATGTATTTCCATCTTATACATCCTTCTGAGGCTCGAGATGAACCAGTGAGCTTTTAACCAGTACGTTGCTTTATTCTCTGACCGGTTTACTTTTCGGAAAAGATAAACCTGAAAGCTTAGTGTGAGCTTGATGTAGAAAAAGACATCTTTGATCTTCTGTAATTCAAAATTGTTTGTGCTATTTAAAAATATTAAGCATGGCTTTGTCTTCATTTACTCTCCCTCATGTTGTTCATAACCGGTTTGAGTTTCTTTATTCTGTTAATAAGATATTTAATAAAATATTTTGATAAATGATGGTAACCACACAGTTGACAGTACACATTGACTTTCATATTAGGAAAAACAAATACTATGGAAGTCAATGGATACAGTCAACCATGTGCTTACCATCATTTATCAAAATATATTCCACTTTCTGACATTTTTGAATAAAATCTTCATTGGATATCTCTCCCGGGACATATTACTCGCATCGCCTACTATATAGTATGTAAGTAGGCTGTTTTGGACGCAGAGATGTTAAAAGCAGGCGTCGCTAATACTGTTTTGACACTAATGCTAGTGTTGAAGACAAGGTTGGTACTTGGGGGGGCGTGTACACCAAAGCATTTAAAGGTGGGTGAGGCCTAGTCCACACGGACATGGTTTAAAAAAAATGCTCCACACATGCTAGGTTTAAAAGAAATCTCCGCCTACATGAACACGCAAAAACACGTGATCACGCGCTGTCAAGAGCATGCCACACCAGCAGGTGGTGATGTAACTCAAATCATAAAGCCACCTTGGGCAATCAGAAATCTAACAAAAGTGACGTCGCAAGGCAAAAACCACGGTTTTACTGTCTACACGACAACACACAACCGGCGTTTCTTAAAATACTCACTCTGGCAGGGGTTTTCAAAAATGCTCGGTTTCAGTGATGTCATACTATGTTTCCGTGTGGACGAACGGCCAAACCACGTAAAAAAGTCACGTTATAAAAATACCCGTGTCCGTGTTATAAATACCGGATGCCGACTGTAGGTACTTGCCAGCTATTTTTTCAGCTAAGCGGTTTGGTTGCTGTGATATTTTTGCTTCGTTTATCAGTCGTTGAACGATGTGCCGGTTGGTGGTTGTGATATTTGTCCCGCCCCTCCTCCACTGTGATTGGACGGTTTAGTAAGAAGTGACATTGATGAGCTGAGCATTTTACACTAAGTTGAGCATTTTTCAACTCTCTGCTCTCGTCTATTTAGTCACTCAGCGCAGACAAAACCCACCAGCTGTGTGTTTTTGAGAAGCGCTGCGCTTCTATTGGAAACAATTGAAAACGTACACAGCGTAAACGCCTTTGTGTGCACGCCCCTTTATTGTGAGCCTGGTTGAGGAGAATTTTGCTATTGCTTCTATTCCATCTGGTGGATGATGAAAGGATCTTCAATCCATAGACATGGATTGAAGGATGGACTTGAGGGGAATGTCATAGAGACTTGGGATAAGACTTGATTCCACCTAGCAACCCAGAAAACCCTAGCAACCACCCAGAACAACATTGCAACTGGATAGCACTGCTGTTGAACTATACTGTATAACAATACTTTGGCAGCCACACTTGAGACTCGAGCATCTTGGCATCTGCACCAAAACTCGCATTTGCACCAAAAAAAGTAAAAATCAGTTGGGATGTGATGTAGTTATTGTAATACAATGGCAACCGTTCTGTTGTATATGATTACATGCATTTCTAATGATCTAAATTTATTTCACAGTTCAAGGGTTTTATTTTACAAGTCCATGCTTTTGTTTAAAATCCATCTTCCATAATGAGTAGGAATCGCAGTAGTATTGATGTGTACCTCCTTTTGAAAATCCGGCACCTCCTGTTCACTTTACATACTGTATGTTCTGTAGTGCATCTCTGCACCAGATGTTCTAGCAGTATGTTTTTCCTGCTCAGCTGCACACTTTGATGAGGGTGAGGGGGAGAGAGGAGACTGCAGAGATGAGCCTCTATTAAAGCATCACGTTAAAGTCATAGAGGTTGTGCTGTCCTTGCATGTGGGTTCTCATCAATAATGAAGCTGGCATGATAAATCTGAACTCTGACCCATGTATCACTCTTTCTGAGTAAAAGTCAACCGGGAGAAATTCAAACACTGCCTGTGTGCCAACTGATTAAACCTCATTAGTGCCATATCTCCTGGCTTCTTGGTTTCAAGGGGCCTAATGGAGATCAGGTTACATCTCTTTATAGTAGATTTTATGCATGGTTATTGTAGTGCAGGGGTTTTCGAACTTTAAGAGCAGCCGAACTTACCGGAAGTACCCACTGAGATATAAATTATATGTTTCAATATATTATTATAGATTAAAATTTTTTTTTCTAAAATAATAATTTTATTCTTTCCCCCGCCAGCGTTTTTAAAAAAAGTTACCAACCAGCGCCAGCATTTTTTATGATTTTCACAAAAGTTTCATGTCTTCCAGAAAATGATTTTCTTTAAATATATAAACAAAATATATCGAAAATTTAATCACCTCTCAAAAATTATTAGTAGGATTCTTCAAAAATACCAAATTTTCAGCAAAAAGCTAATATAATTGCGTTTTTTGTGAAGGAGTTTTGATGGTGCTTAGATTCAGGGCGATTATCAAAATATACACAAAGTTCTTACTGTTTGCCCTAAGGGGTTGCTTCCAGGTTTTATAATTTGGGTAAGAGCGCCACCTGGTGCATAATAGCGGAAATATGGATTGCTGGGAAAAACGTGTTATTGGCAGGGACGAGTTTTCTCTAAATTGACGATGGCAGGGAAAGAGTTAAACAACTTAATTTTGCCAGTCAACCTACTTTTAGTTTTGACTTGTGATAAGTTGACATAATTCAAACAATTTCATCTTGTTTTTCTGACTTAAGTTAAAATAACATAAAAATTAGGGCCGGGACTCGATTAAAAAGATTAATCTAATTAATTAGAGATTTTGTAATTAATTAATCGAAATTAATCCAATTTTAATCACATATAAATATTTGACCTGAGAACATTGAGAAGTAATTTTTTCACATGGGTTTTTAGTATACCATGAATAATGACTGAATACATAAGCTTAAGCAACAAAATATTGTTTATTTTTGTTCAATCAAGTCGTTGTACTCGGAGTCGGGCTAACGTCCACGCTAGCTGCTATATGTTTTGCATTGAGATTATACTTGAGGCTCGATGTGCTGCCGTGATATGCGAATTCCTTGTTGCATAGCTTACACACAACCATGCTCTTATCCACGCTTCCATCCATTTGTTTTTTATAAAAAAAATTCCCATCCACGGGGCCAACCAAAGCGATCTCATCAGCTTCATCATTCATGTTTACTGTGGTTTGTTGTTGTCTGAAGTCATGATGAACGCTAGTTGGTGCTCCAGTATATTCGGTCCGCCGAAACTCATCTAATGGAAATGTTCCGCGGTGCAAAAATAAGTGTGATTAAAATGCGTTAAAAATGTTTAACGCGTTATTTTTTGTGTAATTAATTAATCTTAATTAACGCGTTAAAATCCCGGCCCTAATAAAAATATATGTTGATATGATCTGATTTTAATTTGAAGTTTTGTTTAGTAGTATTTTCCGTAGTTATTGTTATTATCACCTGTTGATTCTTAAAATAATATTGACACTTTTACCAACAGTCATATTGGATTAAATATCATGACCATATCTTGATCATAATAAACTACAGCAATTTCCCCAAATTGAGGTTTGCGAACCCCTGGCAATTTATTTTTATTGGTACATAAAATAGATTTTAGTGTTGTGTAAAGGTCACATTACATGCATATTAAAGGGATAAAATATTTTTTCTTAGATTTATTTTAAAATGTATTTACATTTTATGATTTAAATTTTGTTTTTCATAAAATCATGAACCTCTTGCAAATCCCACGTAAACCCTCAGGACTTTGCAAACCTCACTGTTGTAGTTTATTATGATCATAATATTATCTTCAGGTTTAATCCATTATAATGACTGTCAGCAAATGTGCCAATATTCGTTAATGAACCTCTTCTTTAAAATCGAAAAGGGGCGGATAACTATATTTTTCTTTCTAATATAATGCTACATTACCCTTGACATAGTGTTATGTAACTAACAAGATTGCTGTTAATCTTTTTATCAAACTAATCAATTCTGGCTTGCGTGTACTCTGTAGTTTAGCACACAGCAACTTGAATTGGTATTGTAATTAATTTTAAACTGCAGACTTTCAAACAGCAGCTGTAAAACACATTTTTAAACAGCTGCGAATGTTTTTCCAGTCACTCTGTTGATTGTGTTCATTATAATAGTTCTCTGTAATGGCGTACTGTTTGTGCACATGCACTTTGAGCTCTCTCACGCACATGAACACACACTCGCAAAATGAAGGGCGTTTGAGGCTTTGCAGTTAGTCTGCATTCTCCATACAGTCGAATTGTTATGCAACCACACAAAATGGTTCAAACTCAGCGTAGCCTGATGCGCATTTTCTTTTGCATATTGAAATTTTCTTAATCTAGCTCTTTCCACATGTTTACAACCTATACTGTAGTGTTGGTGCCCACAAATAAGAGCTTGTTTTTGGTGAAGTGTATTCGAACGATACTACGTATTACTTATTTATCGCTTTTATTGTGTTGCGACTGACGTCACCATGACATTTCTACTTTTTCAAACCAATTGTTTCTTCTCTCTCTTACTCTTATGCTCTGCTTTTTAAAAAAAATCCTCAGTTCAATGCAGGGCGTGAAATTGTTGTCCCCTCGCTGTGTCGTACAAACACTTCAATTCAAAGAGACAAACCTGACCTCAGGCCAGCCTCAGGATCTGTGTGTGTGGGCTTCTATACTGTTTTCTCTTTCTCGCTCTCTCTCTGTCTCTCTCTCTCTTTCTCTCGGGGGGATTTTTTTCTCTCTTTAGAGCCAGATGTGTTGACCAACAGAAAGATGAACTCTGACAGTTGCTGCCTAGTCTCTCTCCCTCTCTCCTCAGATGACTCTGTCTTGTCGCATAGTGTTGGGTCCTCTTTCTTACCCTTGTAATAATAATTATTATTATTATTATAGCACCGTGGTGCTGTACTGTCAGAAAAATGGTCAGAATATGTACCCTTGCTGTCAACGTCTTTCAAAAAGTATAGCTTTGCACCTTAAGAGTTCCTATTAATACCTCAAAGATGCATATTGGTACCAAATGTATACACATTTATACGTTATGAAACACATTGGGTGCTTTTTAAAGGGGACATTTCACAAGACTTTTTTTAAGATGTCAAATAAATCGTTGGTGTCCCCAGAGTACGTTTGTGAAGTTTTAGCTCAAAATACCAAATAGATAATTTATTATAGCATGTTAAATTTCAAAGTGAGCAAAAATGTGGCATTTTTGGTGTGTCCTTTAAAATGCAAATGAGCTGATCTCGGCACTACATGGCAGTGCTGTGGTTGGATGGTGCAGATTAAGGGGGCGGTATTATCCCCTTCTGACATCACAAGGGGAGCCAAATTTCAATGACCTATTTTTTCACATGTTTGCAGAGAATGGTTTATCAAAACTAAGTTACTGGGTTGATCTTTTTCACATTTTCTAGGTTGATACAAGCTCTGGGCACCCAATTATAGCTTAAACAGTCAGATTTTCATGATATGTCCCTTTTAAAGGGTACTGCCCCAGTGACAACTAGGGTACATATTTTAACCATTTTTCTGTCAGTGTGTGTGTGTTTTTCAGCCTTATTAATTTTTTATTCATGTGTCCTCATAATATTTAATCAAAAACACAAATCTCCTCCTCGAAACGATCTCACTTTACTTCCGGTCATATGTTATGGCAGGTGGGTGGGGTCCGGGAAAAGATCACCGCAATTAGCAACATGACCCAACTTTAAACGGCTCGATCAATTCTCGAAGGATGACTTCAAGAATTCTGGCCCTACCTTTTTTCATTTTAGAAGCCATTTCACACGGATAAACGTCACTGCGGGGAAAATTAGACAATCGCTACTTCAGTTTTAATGGCAACTTTAAGACCTTGTTCATACTATCAGTCCAAATCCGATTTTGATGCATATCCGATTGGAATCCAATCACATTTAGAACATGTGAACGGCCAAAAACGGCACATGAAATCCGTTTTTTCGAATTTGTTTCAGGCTACATCCAGAGGTAGTCTGAAATCTGTTTCAAAATGCATTTCCTGAAATCCATTTCAGTTTGATCGCATTTGTCCAGCTTTTTGGGTACGTTAAAGCAACCCTAGCATGAACTTTGGAGCAGTCTATTTCTGACGAAATGATAGGGGTGTTTGGGAAAGTCAATTTATTGGGGAATATAGTTTCTACAACGTCAAACGTCGAGGCAGATTGTCGTGCCAGCGCGACATCATTGCCCTAGAAAGAGTGCAGATAATCCGAAACATGGCAGAACGCTACAGGACGCACAGATTGGATCTGAACAGTTGTGATACACAATATGGACAGCGAGTCTGTCAAATCGCATATGCACCAAAATCTGATATGGACTGACAGTGTGAACAAGGTATAAGCCGTTTCCTGGAGATGCGTGTGTAAATGCTGCTTCTGCGGCCAATATTGAGGTTCTGCACGAGAGTGCCCTCTGGCTTTTGGATGTAGAGGCATTTTACTGTAATTCAATAAGAAGCATAGCAAGCCTCATCGGCCGATGAATTACTACTGTGGTAACCGTGATCACTATGAGCTGCTGTTGTTTTGAAAAAGCTGTGCACAACGACATGAGTTTTCTTTTCTGGAGAAACGTGGCCTCACTTGCCGAATTTCTTTTTTACACACCGATTTAATTCTTTGTTCACCCCCTCTCTCTCTTGTGGCCAGATGGAGACTAATTTTTGCACCATGGTGCGCTATTTCCAGCTGCATGGTGGTGTCAGCCGTTTTGAGCTCTCGTGAGGATGTGGAGGGGGTGGAGTTATGTCAGAGCATCTCAATGAGTCATTCCCACTCCCACTTTATGTATGCGTTTGAATGTGAGTGACTGCAGGGGAAATGTTGACATCTGGGTTTAGAGCGGAAGCTGCTCTACCCTTACTGAAATAGCAGTAAAAAATATACTCGTCACTTTTGTGTCACTTGCTGTCACCTTTTCTTTTGTGTTTGTGTGGTTTGTGCCATTCTTATAATGCCAGATTTTAGCTTTCATTTTGTTTATTTGCAGCGCTTGTGTGCTTAAGGCATGTTTGTGTGTGTCCTGTGGTCCCTGTCTGGGGTCACTGTGTGGTTGCATGGCTCATCTCGCACATGATTGGTCAGGCTTTTTCATAGAGAGCACTCTGCTTTGCCTCGGGATTGGCTGACTATTGGTAATCTAGCAAACTTGCTTTTGCAGACTCTGCAATGACCCGAGGAGTTTGAAAATTGTAAATTTATTTTTAAAGCAGTGTTATGTATGTAGTTATGTATGCAGTTCACACCCGTGACAGGGGTCGATTACCATAACATAAAATATATATATTTTTTGCCTGTATGAGGCATTTTACTGAAGTAAATGTTTAGGAAAACACACTATAACCACAACATTTTAAAGTGTATTTTGGCTGTTAATTCTATGGCTTTTTCTTTACATGTACAAGGACACTAGAAAGTCATTGTTTAAAGGGGACAGAGAATGAAAAACCATTTTTACCTTGTCTATGTTGAATAATGGTAGTCTACCCGCATTCACGAACATAAAAAAAGTGCTAAACATCTCAGTATCATAGAAATTCCTCTTTTAGAAATGTCAGCCAGAAAACGGCCCAATCTGAAAAACTGATGCTTATGACATCACAGGCATCTCACTGCCCCTCCACTTTAAAATAAACATTTTTTGAGTGGCAGCAAAGTCAGCCAATCAGTAATGAGATTGCAAGTTAAGCCAGTAGGGGGAGCCAAATAGGTGCAAAACCACTTGTTTAAAATCCCCCACCCTAATAGAGCTATCTGAGAGAGGTTTTTAGGAAGCTTCTAAGGCATTACAGACCCAAACCAAAATTTTTTTGTCTACATCACAGAACAAGGATACATACCCCGTTCAATCATTCTATGTCACTTTTAAGTACAGTACAGTTTTCATGATGCACTTCAACCAGTAAAAGTGATACCATGCATAACCATTAGTTCAACTGCAAACAGGGCTTAAAGGGACACTCCACTTTTTTTGAAAATATGCTCATTTTCCTGCTCCCAGTTAAACATTTGATTTTTACTATTTTGGAAACCATTTAGACCAGGGGTGCCCAACCCTGTTCCTGGAGGGCTACTGTCCTGCAGATTTTAGCTCCAACCCCAATCAAACACAGCTGAAGCAGCTAATCAAGGTGTTCAGGGTTGCTTGATAATTACAGACAGGTGTGTTGGAGTTGGGTTGGAACTGAAGTGTGCAGGACGGTAGCCCTCCAGGAGCAGGGTTGGGCATCCTCGATTTAGACGATCTCCGGATTTGCCTGTACCACTTTTAGCATAGCTTAGCATAATCCATTGAATCTGATTAGACCATTAGCATCACACTCAGAAATGACTAAAGAGTTTGGATATTTTTCTTATTTAAAAATTGACTCTTATGTAGTTACATCGTGTACTAAGACAATTAAATTAAAGTTGCGATTCCTTTCCGGGAAACCACTCTTTAAACTTTAAAGCATAAATAACATAATTTTTTGTATGGAAAGATAGTAAATGATGAATAAAAAATGAAAAAGTTTAAATTTCTGCTTTAATTCCTTTTGCAAAGCCTTGCCCCATAGTTTTCCATTATTTGTAGCTGCCTGTGTCATTATATGGGACCCAGAACGCTCTTTAAAGCATTATCATTGTTCCTGTGCTCCCGCAGATGAAGCACAGTTTTTCCTTTGGCACTCTTTGTATCTCTTTCCCTCGCTCTATTTCTTGTTTTATTTCCCTATGCATCACCATTGTTCGTCATCGTTGATTTATTTTAAGAGGCGTAAAAGTCATTATGATTTTAGCATTAAATGCTGGTTCTTTTTCTAAGGTGCCTCTAACGAAGCTGTACGGGTTTAAATTGTACGTTGCGATTCCCTTGACTGATGCCGACATAATAATGCTCATCATAATTCTGGCTGTCGTGCGAGACTTATGCGCTCTTTTGAGAGGCTGGAAGGTCTTGACCTCTGTCACGCTCTGACAGCCAGCAGTCATTTATCGTAGCCCGGGAATTGGCGTGTTATTTGTGCCATCCCAAGTTAATAGATAAGAAAAGTTAGGAGCATAATTAAATCCAGACTATAGCTTTTTGTATAATGGTTGTCTGTTGTTGTGATAGAATAACATTTGTGATGCATAAGTAGTTATTTCCCAATTTTTGGGCTACCTAAGGTTCTGATGCTATAATTGCTTAAAGGAGTAGTCCACTTTAGAGATGGGGTCCATTGACTTTTTATAGTAGGAAAAAAAATACTATGGTAAGTCAATAGGTCCCATCTATAAAGTGGACTACTCCTTTAACTTGATGATTTTGGACTCCTGTGATAGGCTCTTGCTGGTGAGGGTGTTGCTTGTGATTGGTTGTTTCCTGATGGAGGAGCTCCTGTGACGGTTCAGGACCCTCAGGCCTAATGCTGGCAAGAGCGCTTCACTTTCTTTCTGCTTCATAGTCGCATCCAACCCGTGAGCCATTTATCACCTGCTGATAATGAGACTGAATAATGAGAGAGAGAGTCGAGACCGTAAGCGCGAGTGGCTGTGTTTGTTCGAGACAAAATCTCTCCCCGTATAAGTGAAACAGTGGGAGGCGTTTGTGTCTTTTGGAGAGAGACGGATTAAGGTTCAAGAGCTGAGGTGGGACCGGGGCAAGCTCTGTAAACAGAGGTGCCAAACGCACTACTGTGTTCACTGACAATCTGCTCTTTAAGGCATACATCACACGGTCAATGAGAAAGCAAGTAAAGCTTTTCTTAAAGGGATAGTGCACCTAAAAAAGTTTCTTGACTTCATGTCATTCAATATACTTTCCTCACTAAGATAGCCCAATGGACAGGGCAGAGCTACATTTTGGTACCCCGACTAGAAGGCCAATACCCCCAGGACGTTGGGTTAGCGATTTTTGCGAGCCCTGATTTGTCCATTATCTGTGAAATGACAAATAGAAAATACTTACAGAACAGTCTTTCCAGAAAAAGTGTTTTTTGTGATTGTTGCGGACAACAATCCTTGATCTTGTGGCATGTTTTCTTAAAAAAAGTGATGGAATATGCAGGATATTTGTGCAATTTTATGTGATGAAATTGCGACAACTTGCCAAAATTGCGGGAACTTGCAAGAACTGTTTGCAGCTTTTCATTGATGTTCACCAAAATGCGGGGATTATGAAATCATGCAAGCCTGCATATTTTGTGAGCAGAAATCTGCAATTTATGCGGCGAAAGTGCGGCGTGTTTAAAAAAATTTGGCCCCCGCATAAATATGCAGACTTTGGCTGATTATGCATTGAATCATGCGATCGCATAATCACGTTTTTCTGGAGGGACTGACAGAAAAAAGTTTTTTGGGTGAACTGTCGCTTTAAGTGGGATACCGGTTACAGTTTGGTAGGTTTTCTGATATTACATCCAACAATTGCTCTCTTTATTGTATCAAACTGACGGCCGCATGGGTCTTGATAGGTTTTGTTCCGCCCAGTTAACCTTCATTGAATCTGTTGTGTTCCTTGCATGCGGCTAAACTATCATTTTCCGAGCTGGTAACAGTCAAACATCGACATATCAGCCAAGCAAAGTAATCCTAATTTCTCCCCAACATGGTTCAGTCACCAGCCTGCCATGTCTTCTCAGAACACGCTTGATTTGCTCAATACAAGACCAAGACTTGTATCTTGACAGTCGACAAAAAGCTTTGTGTCTTCCACCGCCTCGCTATTTAGCACCATCGCAAATGTGCAAACATGATAGAAGGGAAATATTGAATTTGTTCAACATTCGAAACTCGTAGTCATTCATTACTTGATTCTAGTAAGCGTCCTACCATTGATGCATGGTGACTCGGGTGGGTTAACCTTGTCCCACGGGTCAAATATTGCACAGACTGCAAACTAAACCTAATGTCACTCCAGGTCTGCACGCTTTGTTACATTTTTGTGTTGTGTGTAACACGCTGACATTTTTGTCTTATACCCACACAACACACGCTCTTGCACAGACTACACAGCAGCCACCCTTTTTCTTTTTGCTCCGGGGAAAGGAATTGCCGTGGATATTTTTAGGCAGGCAGAAAATGGGTTGTCCTCCCTTTCAGAGCTTTCTGTATTATATTACAGTTTTTTATCCAGCCTGAAAGCTCCTCCATCAGAAGAGGAGTTTCAGTGCATTAAATGCAATGACTCTCGAAAGCGGGGCATCATGCACCTTTTTGTATTGTGGGGTCACCAGTGGCTGTTATGAGTCACTCTGTGCTCTCAGGCAAGATAAGACATGATCAAAGGGCAAAGTAAAATAAGTGTCTAGTGGTGTAGTTTTTGTTAATACTAGACTACCACTAGATGAAATAAAATGCCATCTTGGCCAACCAAGAATTTCTTTCCCATTTTTGCTCTCTGCTTCCCATTTGCCATAAACGGTGTGACATCCACTGATGCTCAGCATGCCGCACAAATTGATTATTTGAGTACTGTTTGTCTTTCTGTTCATCTGAACATGAGCAGAAGCAGCACGGAGGTGTTAACCAGACTTTAACTAAAAATTATGTGCACTAACAATCCCAAATTCTGAAAGCTGATAATGAGCAGAAAAGTAATCATGAGAATGTCAATGTTAACAAGCTAATTAAAAATAAAATAATGTTGCTTATAACAATGGCAACATGCAGACATGGCAACACTGTTTATAAATGAGTGGAATTATCTACAGTGATTACTGTTATTTATTTACTATTAATAATGTCTGTTAAGGGTGTCACGATTGCGAAATCGATCGAAATTAAGTCACAACCTCGAACTTCGAATTTAAAAATGGAATTGTCGATGCTGCCACGACCCCATTTCACGTACGGTCGGCTTGTCAAGGGAAAAAAAACACGTGTTGAGTGCTGCGAGTCAACCTCCTCTAACGTAGCTAGCTACAGCCAGTTAAAAGATAGCATGGCAGATGCAGGAGACACCACGCGAGCTGCTCTTAAATGGGAAACAAAAAACAGCAATCGCCTCCCATCTACAGCTGAACTCAATCCCAGCAGAGCGGCGTCTGTGACAGGACCGGTCGTTTCTCTGAACTGAGATCTGTTTAAGTTTCACAACTTATTTCAGTTGCTTAAGAATTATGAAAACAGCATTTAAACATGACTAAAGGGCGATTTATAGTCGGTGTAGGTTCTACCTATCCGTAGCCTGTGCGTAGCTCTGCGTAGCCTGAGGCGCACCTCGCAAAATTTTTAACAGCGCGTCAGTTCTACGCGGACCGCAAAAGCTGTGATTGGTCCACCAGAACCCCTCCCGTCAGGTAAAAAAACTGCGTCATAGGTATTTCCGTTTGCGATGGTGAAAACAAAGAATGGCCAAGTTGAGGAGTGATTTAACTCAAACTGCAACAAAAATCGCTTTTTATTTACATCCATCATTGCTGGTCTTCCCAAATTATACACAACAAGTTGCTGTTTCTTCTTCGTTTGTGGCTTAACTTGCTTCTTCTTCTTTGGTGTTCGCGCTGCTACTGTGGTTACACGCGTGGTTACTGCCCACCAGCGGCCTGCGCGCATGTTTGCACGTCGACGCGGACGACGACGCAAAAGTATAAATGAAAACCGACGCGAAACCTACGCCGTAGGACCTACGCACGACTATAATGAGCCCTTTATTGGGGTATAGTCTCACGTCTGACGGTAATAAAAGTGCGTTTTTAAGGTGCAAAGTACTGACAGGAATGTTCATCTGACAGGAAGTTTCGTTTTATCAGGTATGTGCGTGTACCATATTTTCCCACTGGCAGCACGACTAACATGGCAGAGCATCTCCGGGTTCAAGGCCAGATATTATATTTCATAAAAGTCTAGTCTTGAAATGGCATAGCAACCTATTCTTTCAAAAAAAGTAGAAATCAGGAATCGTGACCTTAGAATCGAAAATGTAATCGAATCAAGGACTTGAAGAATCGTGACGCCCCAATATCTGTATATGTATGGCCGAATGCAATCTTTTGTGTGCGAAACATAGGTGGAACATAATATGTTGTGTGCGTTTCCACACGAACATATTAAGTGGCGGAAGTCTCTGCGTTCAGCGCAAGTCTTCTGTCAAACAAAAAAACGTTTACAGGGCCACTTACGTGTCGCATCTAGAAGCGAGTGTTAAACGTGTGTCAATGCGCTGTTTTGTTCTTTCAAAAGTGCGCGAGAGGTTGCGCGTCTTTCGTTGCTACGCAATCATGAGACGCGCTTTCTGTGACAGCGAGAATAAGGAATGCGTGATCAGATTTTTCATCTGCACCTCACGTCAATCATATCATTGTCACAATGCGATCATCAGTTAATCTGGTCAGGACAGAGAAAAGCTGTAACCCGGGCTTACTCAGCTGTTACTGTGGAGGAGTTCATTAGTTTAAGTCACGGCTTACATTGGCAACACAAGCAAAGATTAGGAGAAACGTGCAAAAGATAAAAGATGGTTATGTATACAACTCACTCGTCTCAATATGACTGTGTAATAACTATATCATTATTTTTATGCAGAGGAGGTACATAACCAATTTAATACTGTGACTTAAAAAAATCCTAAATCAAACAGAAACATTTTTTGGTGGCAAAAATGTAGGCTAATAGTTCATAAATGTATTCAGGAATTGAATTTGTTAGTTTAGTGCAAGGTTTTAGTTAAAAAAGTTTAAGAGAAGGTTAAGAAAAGAGTAACCTACTGTTATAAAATAAATGTTATTTAGTGGAGAACTTTGCAGCAGTATTTTATTTATTCTTTTTTTTAATTTTATATATTATATTTTAATAAAAAGTGTTTAAAAAAAGTGTAAACAAATTGTTAAAAAAAGTTTATAGTAATAAACAACCTGCAGTTTAATGTTTGCATTTCCCCCTTACTATTCCGAAAATTAACCGAACCATGGCTTCAAAAGCGAGGTACGCACCGAACCGTGATTTTTGCGTACCGTTACACCCCTAATATGTATATCTGAGATTTGGCACTGAAATATTTGAACTTTGAAAATAAAATCTGCACCTCAAATTAAATTACAATTAGTCTTACAATCACTATGGGGCGGTTTCCCGGACCAGGATTAGCTTAATCCAGGACTAGGCCTTAGTTTAATTAGGAAATATAACTAGTTTTAAACAACATGCCTTACTAAAAACATTACCTGTGTGCATCTTGAAGTAAAACAAAGGGCCCTGATGTATTTTAAGATCTGTAAGTGAAAGTTGTTTTCAGTTTGGAGAGCTCTTAAAAGTGTTTAAGTCTAGGACTAGTCTAATCCCTGTCCGGGAAACTGCGTGTTTAATAGAAAAAAATAATGTGGGATTGAACCCCCAAACTAAGGTATTATGTGCAAGAAAATGCACAAGAATACAAATTAACTTAAAATGTTTTAAACTAACACTTCATTGACCTACAGTGGTCATTCAACAACCATGAACATTTTTTTGTGTTTTACTTTGAAAAGATTTTAATAGTTTGTGACCCTGGACCACAAAACCATTCATAAGTCATACGGGTATATTTGTAGCAATGTCAAAATTGTCAATTTATTTGAATGCGAAAATCATTAGGATATTAAGTAAAGATCATGTTCCATGAAGATATTTAGTAATTTTCCTGATGTAAATATATGAAAAATATTTCAGTTTCGTTATATAGCTGTAATTCTTTTGAGCCATATCTTTTTAAAATATTCACATATTTGAATGAGAGCTGAAAGAAATTTTTCCCTCTTGACTTCGTGCACTGGTTGGCTATGTTGAACAGCTAATCAGAATGATCTGACTCCTAAATCAGTGCTACCTCCGATTCGGCATTGTGAATCGACCAAAAAAGTGTAGAAATAATCAAGTCTTACACACAAGATTGTGCTTAAAACCTGCATGACCGCCGACTGTCTGCTTTGTGTGTACCGGGCTTTAAATCTCACGTTCCTGCTTGTGTTTTACCTTTAAAATGTCTCTGGGCATTGTTGCCTGAAACAAACCAATCCTAAAAAAGTGTTCCCACCAGCTGGAAACAAACATTTTTCCCAGAACACAAAATTGTATCACATTTCTTTCATATTTTGTGTAGAATGTGTTTTAAGGGTTGCATAGTGTGTTTGTTCATACTGTCCTTGCAGCCCCAGCTGCCTCATGAGAGGCTGAAATATTGAGCATACAATCAGTTGTCTTGGAAAAATAACAAAAACCCTTTATTTTCTTGAAAAAAAATTAAAATGAGGTTTTAACTGTAGTTTCTTATAGTACTCAGGAATGCATGTGCTGTTGGTATGGTTAGCACACCAAGAATAAGGGATTTCAAAGAAACAAAAGAGGAACAGAGGAATGAAATTGGAAGGGATTGTGAGGGGGTGGAAGATGAGAAACTAAACACAAGCTCAATTTTTAAAAGAAGTCCTGCGAGAGACTGTTGTGCCTGTTTTTGTATTGTTGTGTGATATTGACTTCTGTCCGTGTCTGATGTTGACTTCTCTTTTTTTTCCTTGCAGGAGAAAAACAAGGACAAAGATAAACGTTTCCGTCCCCTATACGACATTCCTTACATGTTTGAGGCACGTGAATTCTTAAGGAAGAAGCTCATTGGGAAAAAGGTGAGAGACTAATATATATACATGTGTTTCTTTATCCTATGTGATCTTTTCTGTGCTGAATGCGTTTGAAAAGTCAGTTCTATTTCCCAAAGTTTCTCTCTTTGGAGTCAATGAACGCATTGACCGCACAGACCTTGAGCTCAGCAACTTTTTTCAAGCAAGCCATGAATAACATTTTCTGTTGAAAACACAAAGAATGCAAAAGCACAGAGGCTATTGACGTGTGAAAATGTGCATGCAAATAGGTGCACGGTCACTGACATACACGTGCAGTATTTGACTTAAAGGAATATTCCATTTTCTTAAAAGAAAAATCCAGATAATTTACTCACCACCATGTCATCCAAAATGTTGATGTCTTTTTTTGTTCAGTCCAGAAGAAATTATGTTTTTTGAGGAAGGCATTGCAGGATTTTTCTCATTTTAATGGACTTTAATAGACACCAACACTTAACACTTAACACGAAGCAGTTTCTTTCAACGGAGTTTCAAAGGACTATAAACAATCCCAAACGAGGCATAAGGGTCTTATCTAGCGAAATGATTGTCATTTTTGACAAGAAAAATAAAAAATATCCACTTTTAAACCACAACTTTTCGTCTAGGTCCGGTCCAGCGCGAGCTAACGCAAATGCATAGTGACGTAGGGAGGTCACGTGTTACATATATAAAACGCACATTTACGGACCATTTTAAACAATAAACTGACACAAAGACATTAATTAGTATCATTCCACATACAACAACGTCGGAACGGTCCTCTTTCAACACACTTGTAAACACTGGGGCGGAGTTTCGCGTTCGTCCTCTGTGACCTCTTGACATGATGACGTATTGCATGAGGTCACGCTGACGCTTTCAGGACCGGAGGAAGACGAGAAGTTGTGGTTTAAAAGTGCATATTTTTTATTTTTCTTGTCAAAAATGACAATCGTTGCGCTAGATAAGACCCTTATGCCTCGTTTGGGATCGTTTGGGGTCCTTTGAAACTCAGTTGAAAAAAACTGTTACGTGTTGAGTTAAGTGTTAAGTGTTGGTGTCCATTAAAGTCCATTAAAATGAGAAAAATCCTGCAATGTTTTCCTCAAAAAAACATAATTTCTTCTCGTCTGAACAAAGAAATACATCAACATTTTGGATGACATGGTGGTGAGTAAAGTATTGTTTTAAAGTAAAATTACATTAAAAACAGCAATTTACTTTAATACAGTATAGTTTTGAGAATTATAGTAACGAGAAACTGGAGTAAATGTCTTCCAATGTAATGTCACAATACAAAAAATTGGCAGTGGGACATGGACACTTCTTGACTAGTAATGACCAGAAATATCCCAAACTTGAATCACAATGTGTTTCATTGAGTCAGCGGGTTATAAAGAGCTGCTGAAAGTTCTGACAATACTTGTTCTTCTCATATTGGGACTCATTAAAGTGTAATGGGCAGCCCTACTGTAGATTGTATGGCCGAGGTTAATTGTGTGTTGAAGATGTTTCTCGTCCAAGCGGTTAAGTGTTTATGTAGAGTAATGGAAAATGTTTCCTCTAAGGGCCATTTGATTTAACCCTGACAGCACATTTTTTCACAAGCAAGTGTTTTCTCAGATGTTTGGTGGGTTCTGGATTGCTAGTGCGTTTTTATATTACGCTCTTATGTGCATAAAGCAGCCGCAGCTCCTAGAAACCGATATTTTATTGCTGCTGCTTTTGCTGGTTCACTGACCTGAGATCATTTGAATATTTAGTCGATAGAGACGGGAAACGGAAAGGAACGCGTTTAATCTCAGATCAGTTTCATGCTAGGCATTTCCTGCGTACGCACTCAGCAGGAGTTGTCAGTTTAGCTTGATTTATACAACGCCCGGCACGGTAAGATGCCTGTTTGCATATTAATGCAAACAGTGTGGGAATGTTTGGATTTATTCACACTTTTACAGCTTCGAAAGATGCCAGCGCATGCACGCAATCATCTTAAGGATCCACTTTTGACTCATTAAATGTCAATGAAGTGCTTTGAAATTGTGTATGAAATTAAGCACACTCCAAATCAAAGGTAACATTTCTTACAAGTCTTTTACTGGAGGTGATTTTTGGATGACACTGAATAATCGAAAGTGAATTTTTTTCTGTTTTACCAATGAAATGCAGGCAAGCATTTAGAGGCTGTTGTCGAGATATTTTTGTTGTTGCTAGGACACAATGACGTGTGAAGATGAGGCCTTGGACTGAGGCGCAGCACGTTTTAGCATCTCCCCTGCTGCCCTAGCAACAGCTTTGGACATTTGTATGTGTTTCAAATGTTTAAAATATTAACACAATTTGATGTGGGTCTGTATTTTAGATGTCTTGATGATGATGATGATGAAGTGCAGATCTACACTGCCAGGAAAAAAATAGTCAAAAATGATCCTTGGCTGTCACACTTTCAAGAAGTACACCTTTGTACTTAAAGGGTTCATATTAGTACCTCAGAGGTACATATTGGTACCAAAGAGTGCATATTAGTACATCTAAGGTACATATTGATACAAAATATATAAATATCTGTACCTATATGGTACATATTAGGACCTTTTTTTTAAGGGGACTGTCCCATTTTTTGACAATTTTTCTGACACCATCACATCTCATCTGCAAGATCTGGTCAGAAGGAAAGATTTTATGCTCCAAACCCATTTCATTTAAATTTGTTCTGGCATTTAAGATGAAATTTATAATGAATGTGCTGCCTCCAGACTTATCTCAGGGATTAGTAGTTTCTGACCCCTGGTTCCAGGGTATTTGCCGAGGTGCAATTTCTTTGCCTGGTGGATTTGTTCAGGATGCTACTGTGTTTTGTCTTTGGGTGTTATGATGTGGTCTGTCTATCCACCTTATTTTTGACGTAGTTGAGGGGCGCAGCAATCTTTGAGCTCCTTTGTGTAAAACTTCCGATAAGCCACTGAAGCGAATTGTGGTCGTATTATTATGAAATCCAGAAAGACCAGCATAATTTGTGCAGTAAGAGGTTGCCATAATGGCTGGTACAAATGCAGTTAATTTCTACAAAAATTAGTTTTAACCATAATCCATGCACAAGAGCTGAAAGTGGATGTGGCGCACGTGCACCCATGATCTATATCTACACATCCATCCAGTAAAACTTTTAAATATTGCCTTAAAATATTAGTTAACTCATTCGTTTTAAAGGGCCTGTTTACACGAGAACGCTCGAGGGGACGGTGTTTTTGGGGCTTAAAGACGCAAAAAAGTAAAACCACCCTCCAGAGTGGAAATCTTAAAAACGATCTACGCTCGCTTTCTCGTCTAAAGGGTAAAAACGCAAAAGTTTGCTCACGGTGGCTCTCACAGGCATAAGCCAGTTCATTAAAAATGGACTTGGTGGTGTTGTGTGTCAGTGTTTCACATTGCCACTTAGCCGCCTGGAGTGCATACTACATCGAATATCACACACTTTTGCGTCACCATATGCATGAAGATTTCCCCCTCAAAACGCTCGTATAAACACGAAATTAAAAGTAATAAGCAACGCCACTTTTGCGTTTTCTTTTCAGATCGTTTCCATGTAAACGTAGCCTAAATTGCAACAAGGTAACTTAAGTTTTTAAGTTGAACTTTTTTTAACAGTGTACCATTTGAGCTACATAAACAGCTGAAAGTATCTGATGATTTAAAGTCCCAGTGAACCGGAAGTCACGATAGACTTCTATGGTGTGATGGATTTCCAAGTGAAACAGAATACCAGACGAGGAACGTGGTGGGCGTGGCTTGTGTTTTATACTGTTCTTTGATTGGATATAGAAAAGGTGGCGGTTCTGACAGTTCTTGTTAGAATGGATACAGCTATGACCAAATCTCGCGAGATGTTAGAGGGGGTTAGGTGTGAGAGGGGGTTCGGATAAAAAACTGCGGTTCTAGCTAGATAGGATACATCATGTGAAAAGTTGGGTTTTGAGGTAGGATTAGGGTGTAAACAGGGATCATCCGGTGAGATTTCACAAGATTTTGGCTGTAGCTGTATCTCTTCTAGCCACAACGACACTTGGAGGGGGCGGAGTTAAAGAATTCCCCCACCCAAACTATCTGACGTCATCAGAGAATGTTCGCCACAAGAGGGTGGAAGTACATTTATAGATTTTGATTGAAGTTTATGAGGGCACATGAATTAAAAAGAAAGACTTGCACATATAAATTGTTTATAATAAACACTGCAATATTACATAAAAAAATAAGAATTGTCAGTTTTGATTACATTGGAACTTTTAAAACTTGATTTCCATGTCTGGAAAAATTTTTAATATAAAAAACCTTGCGCTGGCATGGTATTTTCTTAAGTGATGTGTTCAACTCTTAAGTATTTAATTGACTTTAAATTTGTGAGTGTGAACTGTAAGAGTTTAAACCATCTTTATGCAGTGATCTCAAGCAATTTGAAGTCATGTAAATTCATTTGCCAAAAAATGTGGGAACCCTTACAGGGCTCAACATAAAGGACTGCCTGGTGGCCCGGGGCAAGCGTGAGAGACGTTCGGGCAAGTAAAAAGTATTGTCACTTGCCCGATTGGGCCAGTGCTTCACCCTCGGTCACTAAAATATATTTTCATCAATGTATATTATTTTACATCTTGGAAGCAGACATTTACTTGGGTAAAAACACAACGAAGAACAATGCAATATTTTGCACAATTTGCTGTCAGTTTACATCTAAAGCAGAAAAGTTGGGAGCCTTTTTTCGTTGGAACATGTCTGTTGTATGTATACCTTTATATTTGACTTTTGAATTATTATTTTTAAATATGTGACACTGACATTTTTTTATTGGGACCAGTGAAAATTTTGGCAGGGCAAGTGAAAATTTGAACCACTGGCCCAAACGGGCCAGTATAAAAAATTATTTGCGTTGAGCCCTGCCTTATCTCAGCAGGTGTGCGATCGCACCTTAATTTAACGGCAACATCAACAACAGTCACCCAGCACAGTCACACTGGCTTTTCAGAGCTGCAGTTCTCTGGAGGGCACACAGACAGGTAGAAGAACTTGGAGCGTAGTGTCCATTTCAAATCGCGTTCCCTCTTTTGTGAGGATTGTAAAGAAAGAGTGGCATTGACTAGCAGTGGGTAATGGCGGTAAATCTGTGGAGAGCGGCGTTTCTCCCCTTTCCTTCCCCATATTGAAACTGAACTTGGCGGTGACATAATCCAAAGCTAGATTTGGCTAACTTTCTAAGTAGCGCCTCTGTAGAGGGTCTCTGCCTCAGCGAAAAAGTCAAATGGAAATGTTTCATTAATCCACTTATCAGGAAAAAGCACGTTTGGATAATCCTGCCCGCTCAAAGTGCCTCCTGTTATGTAGGTTTGTGTGTGTGTGTGAACAAGAAGCAGAGAGAGAGAGTTGAGTGGAATGTCAGTGTCAAGCTTGATGTCTGTGTTTGTGCAGGTGCATACCAAAAATGCTGCTTTATTTATTCGTTCACTTGAACGAATGTGCGCCGAGTTTCACACGTTGTAGAGAAACGCACCACCACCCTGATTCGCGCTCGTCTGCAGCTGGGGGGGCGAGTCCTTATCCATCTTTTCCTCCATTCCGGCTTCTGCTTTAAAGGGAATTACAGCGGCGTGCGAGTGTAGTAGCTCACTTTTAATCCATGAAATATGTATAACCGAATTTCCTGACTACACCTACCCTCACCGCATTAGATTGCTCACAGGGACTTAAGCAGATGTAGCCGTGTATGTCTCTAAAACATGCATGCACGCTTGCCATATATGTGCCACCCTTCATTTCCACAGGACATTTTACTGGACCTTTCACATGCTTTAATATTAGCATCATTTCAGTCTGGGTTTTTCTTAGTCCATCACTGTTATCTTTCCATCAGATCTTTCTTATTCAGACACAACTCTTATACCATTTAATCTGTCATCTGCTTCCCAAAACGGCTGCTCTCTTGATGTCTCGTTCTTTCATTTTGTCTTTCTTCATGTGCACTTTCGCTCCTCTGAAAGAGAGGGAATTGTTGGCGTTTTGTGTTTCTTTATGAGACTTGGTCGTTCAACCGAGCTCATTACTCCTGCCCAATGGTGCAGAGCTGTCTCTGCCTTTCAGAGAGGGAACAAGAAGAGTAGAAGAGAGTATAAAACTGCAATCATTTAGTGTTTTATTTGTTGATGAAACACAAGACTCCTGGGGTAAGAAAATGAGGGTCCACAGGATTCCCCCATCTAATGAACTTCCATTTACGTCCATTAGGCTGGGTTACATACTTATTTTGGGGCAAATGGGTTCGGGATAATCAGAATGAGTTCAAGCAGGGTAGACTGTAGGCCATGGGTTTTCTTTTGTAGCTTGCAACTTTCTTACCTTTTGCCTCACTTTGTTTTGATTCTCTTTGCCTTCAATAAGCCTCTTTTTACATATTTTTTATGGCCACAAAGCACGGTACTCTTGTAAAATCTGCACTTTCAGGGCTCATCCAAGGGCATTTTCAGCTGTGTTCCACAGATACACTCCAGGAGTTGTTCCTGTTATGTTAACTTTGATCCTATAGCTCAATTGGTAGAGCGTTCAGATAACAGCACAAAGGTCATGGGTTTGACCTCCAGTGAACACACTTACTGATCAAATGTTTTTCTGGGAGTTGCTTTGGATAAAAGCTGATGGGCAGTCGTGGCCTAATGGTTAGAGAATCGGGCTTGTAACCCAAGAGTTGCCAGTTCGAGTCTGTTAGCCTGATGTGTCCTAGAGCAAGGGCACCTGTCCCCATAGCCGTGTGTGTTCACTACTCACTGCAGAGGTCACATTCCAAGTATGGGTTACCGTACATTGGTCATTACATCACTTACTTCACTTTTGTGTCCCCTCTGAGCTTCTTGGTGAAGGCCTAATTCCTGGTTTAGGAAGTCTTGATTTAGGAAACCGTCACTACTGCCCCATGTTTGAGTATGATTCTTTGTGTGCAACCAAATTCTCGAAACAGATTTCCAACAAACAAACCTATTCATGAATATCAGCTGACGTCACTCACATCTCAAACTTGTCTTCCGCCATTTTGAGTACCTAAAGTGGTCGCAAAAGAACTAGAAGCTATGCCTTTAGTATGTTGTGAGGATCAAAATCGCTATTTTTACAACACTAAGAACGCTCGACACAACATGATACTTTGCTCGAAGTATCACCAGGGTCTCTACACATGAACTCGAGCGTTGAGAACATGGGTTGTGTACACAGAGTTTACTAAAAGGAGGTTTTGAGCAACTGACTTTGGCTGTTTTGGCATCCGCTCGCCGCCATCTTCCTAGTCAAGAAGTATCGATCTCCAAATGTGACGTAAGGAGAGAGGAGATTAAATATGGATAGCTCCTTAAGCATAGTTCCATATAAATGCACAGATAATTTGTTGTTTTGTCACAAGTGAAAAACAATATTGACCTTCTAGTTGAAAAGGGAGCCTCATGTGAGATTCATTTATTCGCAGTTCGATTTTTTTTATGTCTGGCAAAGATGGTGAGAGGACACCAAAACAGCAGAAGTCAGTTGTTCAAAATCTTTCTTTTTAGTAAACTTTGTGTACACAAACAATGTTCTCATTGCTCGCGTTTATTTGTAGAGATCCAGGTGATACTTCGAGCAAAGTTTCATGTTGTGTCAAGCCGCCTTAGTGTTGTAAAAATAGTGGTAGTTCAGTAGCAGCGGACAGCGGCTGGAAGAACGCATCAGGGATTGAGTAGGGATCTCACCCAAACAATGATATTTTTTGAAAGTAGCGTTTCTTTTCATGACAGTCGAGGTGCGAAATGTTGTCTTTTGTAGCCATTTACTATATCTGTACGAATCATAGACCGTAAAGATAAGAAGTCCGTAAATCAAGCTAGCTAATGCTTGTCAGTAGCCTACAGTAGCGGCAGTAAGCTGGAAAAAGAGTGGATGACATGAAAGGTCACATGACTGATATTCATTTATAAGAGAACTGAACTTGGTCATCAAGACGACTCCAAAGAGTGACCCAAAAACGTGTTAAAGTGTTTGATCATCCAAACCATACCAATTCCTCTCCAACAATTACCATACAATCTAGAATTACACCCTATTTATAGTTTTACTGGGGTAGAGCACAGTTTTAGATTTTTTTATGTCTTGAGCATATGTTTTAGTCTCGTAAGCCGCTGGGCGGAGACAAAAGGAAAGTGCTTATGACCGTTAGTTTCGCTTCATATTTTCTAAGGTGGGTGACGTTACAGATGCGCAGCCATGCGTAGTAGTTGTTCATTCTATAACTGGATACAATCAATCCACACGTACCCAATAGACCGTGAGGCAATTGGTCGGGCATAGTCTTTGTCCTTGCATGGTCCCAATGCCACCCTAATTAATGACACATCCACCTTGATGTCAAGGTAGATGGGGGATCCAGCTCACTATGTCACAATGGCTTCCAACCCTCTATTTATGCTAAACTATTGGAACAAAATTGGTCAGATCACCGTCTTTCTCTTATTTTTGAATAACGCAAGGTTTTTTATTTACTCAGAACAAACAAGAAGACCAAAGACCGAATGCAATTGCTGTTCTGGTGTGACCTCAAAATTCAGTCGATTTCCTAACCTGGAGCGGTTTGGTATCATTTTTATTTTTTAGTGAAACAATCAGGTTTTGTTTTTTCTTACCTTGCACTTGTCTGTGCTGTAAAGTAAAAAGTTACCAGCCGGTTTCTCACTATGTGATAAACAGTTTCCATGTTTGGTCTGGGTTCCTCTGGGGAGATCTATGGTCTAGCCTGACATGATTCACAGTGACTCAGGGTCACCTTGAAAAGTAGCCCACAGTCATGCTTGTGCACGCACACACCAAACCCCTCGCTGGATGCCCGCACACAATTTGTCCACCCTTCACAAAAGGCTTGTAATCCATTGTTTTTGTTTTTTTAGGTCAGTAAACTCTCTTTACAGCCCGCTTTCGCTTGATTTGCGGTCCTGTATGAAGATATCAAATTCAGAGTTTGACGTGTTGCTCTTTCTCTGCGTAATTCTGTCAGGTTTAATGCGACATCATAAAACATGGCAACGCTGCAGTTCTCTGTGTCCTCACGTGTGGTTTCACTGGTCAATTTATCTCCATAGCCCAGACCCCTGACAGGCTTATAGTCTGTATATAGGCCATGGTTCTTGGCCTTTCATTGACTCTTGGAGACCACTGGGTTAACAATTTCGTTTGTATCATTACAGGTTAATGTCACGGTTGATTACATCAGAGCCGCCACAACTGCTACGGAAATGGGTGGGGTCCCTGCCTTCCCAGAGCGCACCTGTGCTACAGTCACCATTGGAGGAATGTGAGTACCGTCAACCAGATACCAAATCACTTCAGCTTTTTGGCTCATTAAACACCCGTTTCCACACTTCAAATCTTCTGTAGTCAAGCAAGAAACAGAAAAATCAATATAAAATAGATCTTCATATTAAAATCCCCTCAGAGCCCTAGACATGATAGCTGTCACAGTTGACAAAAAGAGGCAAAAAGTTAAAAGTAGTAAATAAAATTAGGAGATTCACCCTTATAATTAGTGTGGCATATGCTTTTTTATTGTATGACTACTGTGTTGAATTATTGCCATATTTGTTAACGTAAGTCAGGCCATGGCACATGATTTTGTGAAATGTCTAGGGATGTGATTACCCAAACATGTCCCAAAATGCTTGGAAAAGATAACATTGATTTGGGAATATGGTAATGTGGAATGATCACAGGAAGCATAATGTTGCAATCTTCATAGGAAGAGTTCAGTTGCAAAAAATCCAGATAATTTTCTCACCCCCATGTCATTCGAGAAGAAATTCCGTTTTTTGAGGAAAACGTTCCAGGATTTTTCTCCATATAGTGGACTTTAGTGGACCTCAATGGTTTGGAGTTTCAATGCAGCTTCCAACCAAGGCATAAGGGTCTTATCTAGCGAAACGATTGTCTTGCACTAGCCGTGTGATGTGCCAGCGCGACCTTACATGTTACGTAATCACATTGCAAGGTCACACGTTACATATTTTAAACGCACACTTGCAAACCACTTTAAACAATAAACTGACACAAAGACAATTAGTATCATACAACAATGTTGTCGTCTGCGATTCTCATGCGTGTCTCATCAGTAAAGCCGGTTCGGTGATTAGGAGTAAACCGCTATCACCTGCTTTCAGATGGAGCGGCATTTACTACACAGAGCCGTATTTCATCAACAAGCTAGGCAAAATCGCGTTCCTAATCGAAGACGTTCTTCCATAATTATGAACGCGATTTTGCCTAGCTTTCGGTGAAATACGGCTCTGTGTAGTATCTAATCCCCGAACCGGCTTTACTTATGAGACGCGCATGAGAATCGCAGACAATTTTTTTCGCCAGCTCTAACATGGGATAAATTATCAGAATTTTTTTGATGAAAGTGGAATAATCCTGTCAGCACAAATAAACCCGGTCGCAAGACTAGTCTGGACGTAAAATGCACTTTACGTCCAATGTGTAGAATTTACACCTGTTGCTCCATCTAGGCGTAGCGTAGGTCTGAGACTTCCAAGTGATAAAAACACCAACAATTTGGTGAGAGCCGTTGTTGAAAACCCTACATAAATGAAAATAGTTTCTGTTTTTTACACCTATTTTTGGCTCATTGGTTTTACCACCATACAGAACGGCACTTGTCTATTTGCTGTGGATTTATTACAGTAAATAATAATGCATAATGTGCTGGTGTACAAATATGCTGTGACCCCATTTGCAGGTTTGAGTTTGGAGCTATTTTTCACACCAACAAAACAAACTTGCTAGCATTTATCGTGTTGCTTGCTTCTATTATAATCAAGGAAGCTGTCTACACTAAAAGCCCCCGATAAGAAATTTACCCATTTAACCGTCACTCAAGCGTATCCTCCAGCTCACGTTTGATTGCTCCGTGGTTATTGAAATCTGTGCTTGTTTACAGCTTTCACTTCCAGCGCATATAGCCTACTGTTATTATGAGATGCTCACATTTAATTAAAAAAAACGAAGGGAAAAAAATGGGCACGCCGTCAAAACAAAGCTTTCATTTTCTTCCGTTCTACTCTGTCTTTGCAGAAACATCGCAGAGGCTCTGGTCAGCAAAGGTCTCGCCACAGTGATCAGATATCGTCAGGACGACGACCAAAGATCTTCCCATTACGATGAGCTTCTGGCGGCGGAGGCGAGGTGAGTCGAAACTAAAAGAAAATCACCAGCGAACAAATGCGGCCCATATTCGCGCACATTCAGAGGAGAAGAAGCCATCTGTGAAATGGAGCCATTTTGTTCTTCGCTATAAGTCATGGCTTGTCTGGTTAGCTCTCGTTTCATGGAGGCAATATCAGTCCCAAAGCTCATACTTCAACTGCCAGCACTAAAGCATGGCTCTTTTATTCTTTGTCTACGAATATAATTATATAGATTTGCAGTGCTGAGGTTTCCGGGGGTGCTTTATTGCACGAGAAGAGATTTGAATCTTGGGGTCTGTGATAGATGGGTGACCCTCAAGACAAAGAGACTAGCTTCTGCTTATCTGCTCTTCTTTCATTTTCACTGCTGTTCTTCACTTTTGGTGGTGCTTTTGAAACACCCACATATATTCTCTCTCTCTCCCGCTCTCTCGCTCGCCCGCTCTTTCTTTCTTGCTCTCTCTGGGTAATGCTTCCCCGTGGAGCTACAGAGATAGGCGGTTTGCGGGTCTCAAATTTATTTTTAGTAGAGATTGCTGGTCGTTACCCTACATCCTCTGAGAAATCAACCTCGGGACGAGCTCGCTCGCGCTCTCTCTCTCTACCCCTTGCTTCGGCTGAACGTGATTACACACCAGGGAGGCTACAGCCACAGATACATCTGCCTTAAAGAGGCCAAAGATGCACCCCCATTCCTTCCATATCCACTGTAATCTGCAGGCATCACTGCTCGCACCAACCGCACTAAAACACTAAGCTCCATTTCGGCACACTCACCATAACAATTCCCATGTTATGCATGAGATCTCTTGGCCTGCACTGCTTGTGGGAATCTCTGGATAGTGTAAATGTGATTTGTGGGCTCTCTTGTTATGTGGGAGGTGGTTGAATGGACCGGTCTGTTCAAGTGTGGTGGGTTATTTCCTGCGATGGTTTTATGGTCCAGGAACAGTTCTGAATATTTCTGACTCTAACACTTGACTTCTGAATCATTTCAGGGCGATCAAGAACGGCAAAGGACTTCACAGTAAGAAAGAGGTGCCCATTCACAGGGTGGCTGACATTTCAGGGGTAAGTGCCTTTGTTTTGGTGGTTGATTCATTTGATGGTTCGGAGGAACTGGTTAATGAAGACCAATCAGACGACTTAAAAATATTGGCATTTTGTTGTTGAAGGTCTATCTGAGAGACACTAAGCATGAAACTGGCCTATTGACACAGTCATAATGACCAAATAAAAAAAAACGTAATTAAAGAGTTACGGTATTCAAGGTTTTTATTAATTTGTTCACTCAGGGTTTCCAGCAGAAGATTTGTTAGTTAAGGTGGCAGGGCGAGGGGGTGTTGCGGGGGGCATGGCAATCAAAGGGGCGGGAGTATGCGTTATGATGAAAATTAAAATATTTTTATTAAAAACACTCAAATAAAACTTAATTTTGAAGAAATTATAACAGAAAATGAACACATACTAGATTATTAATGAATTAAATGTTTTTACCTCAGTGACGGTCCGGACCACGTCTTTCACATTTCGGCCATGTGGCGTGCATGCCCACTCGCGGTGTAAAGAACGACCACCCTATTCTCCGAGATGCCCTTGACGGCGGATTTTTTTTGTTTTGAACGACCTAGTTAAGGTGGTAGGGTTTCCCAACTTAGGTGGGCCGCCTGAACTGAAAAGTGCTGCGGGAAACCCTGTCACCGGTGCAGTAATTAAAGTCACCCTATCTGTGCAAGTCTCATAAAGTAATTGTGAAATTAATGTTACATACACACCAAACATGGGGCATCGCGTTACTCGCTCTAGATTACTTGTGGGATTTAACTTCGTGTCATGCAAATTTTTCACACTAGTTGAATATTTTCAACTTGGGCGAAGACGCGTTTGAGGCGAATAGGGCGTGGTTTCGCCGCCCATATCGCGTCATTCGTATCGCCCCACGCCAGGACACATCTGATCGCATCTTTACATTGACTTTGTATGTAATCTACTCTCACAGTAAGAGCTTCAAAGTTTGCAGGGTTCCCATGGGTCATGGAATTTCTGAAATATCATGAAATTTAAAAAGGTCTTTTCCAGACATTGAAAGTCAGGAATTTTTTTTCTTAATTTTTGTTTGTTGCTTTAAATTATTTAAATTATTGTAGTTTTTAATTATCAAAATTGTATCCGCTTGTTAACTTGTGACGTAAGGAATAACATTTTTGTGTCCAGGCTAACTCTTGGTGTACACTACAGTACATTATCCAGGCTCCTGGCATCCCGGACATAGGTCATGGAAATTCAGCTTTTTAGATAGGGGAAAGTTAGGTAATTTGACTTTAAGTGGGATACCAAAGTTTGGTTTCAATTATTAATTTCAATATCTTCTAAAGATATGAAGGTTATATTTTCACACAATGTTATTATATAGGATGCTTTTATGTAGAAAACATAGATAACAAACACAACTTTAGCTGGGTTTTCACAGGCAGGGTCACTAACATTCAATGTCTTCATCAAACCTCATCATGACTCACGAAAGTGTAATTTGGGCACACGTGAATGTTTTCACCCTCGCGTTCATATCCCAGAATCCTCCTCTGCTCTTAAAGCCTCCCATGACAGTTGATTTATTGCTGTATCACGGCCCTACCCATTAATTTAATGAATGCTCCTCCAAAAATAGTCTTCATTCAAAGTCATCACGGTTGTAGATCCAACACTGTTTTTATGTGAATACCGTTAGGACCACGCAAACATTCAGTTTTACTGCTGAACGGCGACACGTCAACATGCTTGTTATTCGGTACGCGCGTGTGAGGCCGCCGATGTCTTCAACTTTTATCTCCTTCCTCTTTTTACTTCTCTCATCTCTGCGTTTATGAATGAGACTCTCTGATTTTAATGAAGTGTATGGCCGCCGCCGCCTGAGAACAGTTTCAGGATGTAATTTGCACCCGGGTTTGTGTAGGAGGCTTTTAGAGCAAGAGAAAAAAAGTGTGTGTCACTCTCAAACAAGTAGCGTTTTCGTTTCTCATCCAGAAACAAGATCCTCATCGTTACTTGACTGACAGTCAAAATGACGTCATTTGGATTGAGAGGCTGTTGTTGGTCTGAAGGGACCATTTATCTTTGCATGCATTTATTTCTTTTTTTGTTCTTTCTTCCTTTCGGATTTATTTTCCCATCTTTATGTGTGGGTCACGGTTAATTCCAGCTGCAGTGGATGGCTCCGGTGTGCGAATGTGTTTAAATTTAAATCTGCAGTGTTTCTATACATAACAGACCCTCGGCTGTCAAACCCCAGATGCCCCCTCTTACTTTTGCAATTACGCTCTTGGTTAGAGCACTCTTGAAATAGACTTCCCTTTTCTCAGAAAAGCTCACATGTGTCATGGACTGTTATTTTAGTTCGGTCCAAAATGATATTACTACAAATCAAAATGTGTCCAAAGGAATGCAGGAAAACCTGATGAGGATGTCCAACGCTATCTCATGGCAATTCGTACATATTTTACGAGGTGGCTAATTTGTATTTATTTGTATGACAACATTCTGACATTTTTGTACGATTTGGCTTGACCCCTGTGATGTTGGGGTTGGGGGTAGGGTTAGGGGTGGGGTTTCGTTATTGTTTTTATGATAATTGTAAGTTTTCTGCATGATTAACTTCTTACGAATTCATACTAATTAGCCATTTTGTAAAATGTATACAAATTCTCGTGAGATCAGGCTGGGATGTCACACATCCACCTCCAAATTCTGTATAAATATTTAACAGAGCCTAAAATGAACGCAAAGTATGTACCAAATGCTTCGTTAGAGATTAATCTGATGTGGAGATGATCTTATAAAGCTCCGATGTGACATTTCAATGTGATCTCATTAGAAAACATAACTATTTTACGTGGTGGCGAATGGCGTTTTCGTATGAACTTGTACGATGTGAATTATACCAAAACGTATGATTATCCGAAAAGCACAAACAAAAATCCACCCCTAACTCCAACATCACTGGCGGGAAAGTAGATCCTATGAGACAAAAACGTATGAATGAGAATGCATAAAAAAATCTCCACCTCGTAATGTAGGTACCAGTGATGCGCGGGTTAGTCCAAAATGAGCGGTTGCCTGCGCTCACCTGTGGTTACGAATCATCTGAAAATATTTTTAATGATATTCGGGTTGTGGTCGGTCAGGTCATTTGAAATAAAGATGCCAATTTACTATTTTAAAAAAATTACTACTTAATTTTATATTTATATTTATATTTATATTTATATTTATATTTATATTTATATTTATATTTATATTTATATTTATATTTATATTTATATTTATATTTATATTTATATTTATATTTATATTTATATTTATATTTTGCGGCCCGAGATGCGGGCAGGTTAGTTGAAAACGCGGTCGGATGCGGGTTGTTTATACATTGACCTGCGAATAACTGGTAGATACGTATTGCCTAGGGTCCATTTCGAGATTGTTTTGGAATTGTTATTGCGTTGTATTTTACACAAAACTGTAGGTGCATTAAATTGGCTGTTTTCAGTTTTTCTGTTACAAATGCCAAATTTAACTTTTTACAATTATGCATTTTTACATTTATGTATCCTTTTTCATGTTATACAAATGTCGCTTTAGCACTGTACCTCGATGGTTCTTTTGTCCTTAATTTTCCCCCTTTTTTTACCAGGAGACACAGAAAGCCAAACAGTTCCTGCCGTTCCTCCAGAGAGCGGGCCGCTCGGAGGCCGTGGTGGAGTACGTGTTTAGCGGCTCTAGGCTCAAGCTCTACATGCCCAAAGAGACCTGTCTCATCACCTTCCTCCTTGCCGGTAAGTGCCAGTCCACGTTGGTATGTCGACCACACTGCCATCACGACCACACCGCCATCCGTGACCTCATGACAGCAACAATGTGGCAGCTAACCACTGTGGATGTACCGGTTTTGTCTAGCCCCCACCCACACTCATCCGAAAAAACATTAACTGAATGCCCCATGCAACCTACGGTATAAAAGCATGTGTTCATGTTACCTTACCCAAAGCTGCATAGGAAGTTGCTTTTTCCATGAGATGCTTGTAGAGTTTTTGGATTCAATAGCTCCTGTCCTTCCCTTCTGACCTGCGAAGGCTGGTGTTTTCTGTAAGGTCTTTATATTTGATCTTTATGTGGGCGGTTTTTCAAAGTCTCTGACCTCCCCGAGGCAACATGGCAATCTGAAGGGCTCAATCTGAGGAAGGTGAACTGTTGTAGCCTCTTCCTGTGAGGTCCTGCTCCTCGGCATATGTTCATTTCCGCAAAAATCTCAGTGCTTTTTTTTGCGTATTTGCAGTAATGTGGGGTGGTGCACATCGGGGAAGGAGGTGGAGCATTTTGGCCGCTTATCTTCAATCAGTGTTTTGGACATACCCAATTCCAATTCTTGGAAGCATGTGTCAGCTCAAACTAATTTGTGGAATTTGGTGCCAAATTCTCCTCTTTGGATGCTTGAGCGAAGCACTTTTGTAATATTTGATTAGAAAAAAGACTTCTTGTATCCAGTTGTAGCATGCGTTTATAGTCGGAGATTCATTTAGAGAATGTAAGTTTACATATTAATATTTCTAAACAGACTATCCAAAATTTGTTTTGAACCAATAAAATCATCTAGGGGGCCCCAACGACGTTTGCATTTTGATTGTTGATTGAATTCCTCACAGTACTGGAAAGTTTTCTATGTGGAGAGCACAAAGATTGGGTCAAGCTTCATTAGACTACCTAAAGACTTCATTAGACTTCATTAAAGTGTCACTTTCTTGCGAATCAATCAATTTCTGCCTGATGTCGGGTTAGTAAGACGTATGAAACCCTGGACGTCAGCACGCTCCCATCTCCACGTCGCTCGCAAAAAAGTTTCAGCGGCCAGCTTGTTTGTGTCACTTCTGAGAAGTTTATTTTGGTGTCCTCCCCCCCAGCCCGGTCTAATTATTCAAGCCCAAAACAGTGAGAGACACCCATCTATTTCTGCTCTCTCCATCCCTCCATTTATGCGTTCCTACTTTCCCCAATGGAGAACAAACGCCCTCCACCCCCGGCGTGCTCAATTGTGCATATCTTCATTGGAGATATTTCAATTAATTTGGTAATTTGTTTCTGAGTGTCTTCCTTTTGTTTTTGCTTTCCTCCATTTGTTCCTTTTGTAATTATTTTTTCCTGATCTTCCTGTGAGGGATTTGGACAGAAAACCATTCCTTATCACGCTGCTTTTACTTTTTTCTTATCAGCATCTCTTCTTTTTTTATGCAATCTGTTTTAGGCGAATTTGACTTTACTGCCTGCTTTCTTTTAATCTCCATCTCTCTGTCGCTCTTTTTCTGGTTTCTCCGACTCTCTCTCTTTTTAGATTTATGATTTTATCACCTAATGTCTGTTGCATTGGTTCATGATTTAAAAAAAACTGTTTTATTTATGTAGTCATTTTTTTGCACGAGGGTTGAGTCGGACACTGCTATCGGATTTTTCTGCATATCCCATACTTCATTTCTCTCTTTCTCACTCTCTCTCTTTCTCTCTCTTTTTTGTGATTTGATCACCTGTGCTGTATTGATTCATGAAACCCTATGAGTCAAACTCATTCAGCAGTCAAAACAAATACAGTTGATGATTTTTGGCAACGGTTACTATCCCGCATACGATTCCTATTTTTTTTTCACAGCCACGAGTGCTCCGGGATGCACTCTCTCTTGGTGGAGCCTGTTTTGATCGTTTTCCATTGATGTTTTTAGGGTTTGCAGAAACCATATTTTAGAAAGGAAAACACACTGCACCGCTGGCTGTGAACAACGCAATGGCACATGAAAAAGAGCATCTGGAAGTTCTAGAAGTTATTGACTTTATAGCACAAACACTTTCGTTTCAAACCCACTTAATCCTGACCTCAGGGCATTTTTTTTGAAGTTACAAAAAGCTTGCATGTACTTAGAGGGTTTTGCATTAACTTAACCAATTAAATGACTAAAGTGACATTCGTGAAAATAAGGCATTTGAATTACTATTAAAGGACAAGTTCGGTATTTTACACTTAAAGCTCTGTTTTCAGATTGTTTATGATGAAATAAAACGGCTTTGACTGAAATTTCGACATGTGCGGCTGCCCCGAGAATTTTCGGGTGTTTGTTGTTTCGCCTCCCACCTCTATAATGGCTGTATAGGTGCACTGGAACAATCCTTCCTAAAATGCATTAAACTTTCGTTTACAAAGACGTGAAACTCACCGAGTGGTCGGGGGTGTTCACTGGTGTGCTCACACAAAAATTGCTGCAGAAGATGCTTTCCAACAGCTGTTTTAGCATTCGTTGTAAACTTGTGGACCTATTTTTCCAAACGCCTCACACCCGTACATTCTTCCGCTAAGAGCTTGAATAATAGACACTCCAGCACAGTTGGTTGTGATATAATCCACCTTTGCCAATTGCACGAATACAAACGGGTTCCCGGCGCGGAGTAATACCATACCTCACAGCACATCTAATACAAGTCAATGGAGTTGGACAAAACTACGATAAAACCTGTAGGAATGCGTATTTTGCAGCAATTTTTGTCTGAGCATATCAGTGAACACCCCTGACCACTCGGTGAGTTTCATGTCTTTGTAAACGAAAGTTTAATGCATTTTAGGAAGGATTGTTCCAGTGCACCATTAAACCCATTATAAAGGTGGGAACTGATACAAGAAACACCCGAAAATTCTCGGGCCAGCATCATATGTCCAAATTTCAGTCAAAACCATTCTATTTCATCATAAACAATCTGAAAACAGGGCTTGTAGTGTAAAATACCGAACTTGTCCTTTAACCTTTTCAATGTCATTAAAGTGAAATGCGTAACCTACACATAAGAGCCTGATAAAATGCTCATTTACGAGAAAATACATCAGATGCACTTAGAGGGTTTTGCATCTAAACCCAAGCGGTTTTATATAAAGCAATGGAGATCTATAACACATTTGATTTAGATCGATTTAGAAATCAAGTCTTCTGTTCCCATCATGGCATTTCCTCATCATATTGGTTGCGTGTTTGTATTTCCTTGTGTGCATACAGACAGGATCTTTCTCATCATAATCTTTGCATCAATGAGCTCAATGCTAAATTAGAGCGCAGAACACAGACGTCCAATCAGCCGCGTGCTCCGCGTTGAGTGGTTGAAAGGTCAGACAATGCCAAAGCCCTGACGAAAAAGAAGGAGAGAGAGACAGACGTGCTTGCTGTCACTCAACCTTCCATTACTGCGCTCGGTTCCCTATTAGTGTTGCTATGGTGAAAGGCTCTCCACCCACAGGCATGCCAGCAAAGGTTACTGCATTAAAAGGGCAGAAATGCTTCATTGCTCGCTCTTTCTTTCTATTTCCTCTCGTTTTCCTGGTTAAGTCCATGCTTTCCTAGAGGACCAGTGACATACACGTTGCTTGTAGTAATGGAGTAGATGTTCAACCGACGTCAAAACCGACCGAGATGTTGGGTTTTAACCTTAGGTGTGGAATACAATCGGGGTTTATTATTGTAATGCACCGTGGATATTTCTCACTTGTTTGACCATAACCGAACCTTTGTCCCACTTTGCTTAAAAAGGGTTTGGGTGTAAAAAATAAATTTTTTTTGAACAACTTTCAGAGCATAATGCAATTTTCAGAGCTTTCTGAACTATAAGAAGACCAATTATGGATACTTGGCAGCAAAAGTACATGCAAAAATCTAAAAAAGTATTCAGTCACTGTATGTTGAGTACAAATAAAAGGCTCAAATTTTCAGTCAATATCCTGATATATTCTGTAAACCTGATTTAACTGGTTAAAAAACTCTTGCATCTTAAGGGCTTATTATAGTTGTGCGTAGGTCCTATGGCGTAGCATCGACACCGTAGGCTATGCATTGGTTTTCATATATACTTTTGCATCATCGTCAACGTATGATTTATGAAGACCAGTAGCGATGGAGGTAAATAGGCAACGACTTCTGTTGCAGTTCGAGTTAAATCTCTCCTCAAATTGGCATTTTTTTCGCAAGCGAAAATGCCTATTTAGAAATGCGACATCTATTTTTGTACTTGACGGGTTCTAGGGGACCAATCGCAGTGCTTGTGGTCCGCGTAGAACGGACGCATTTTTTAATTTTGACGAGGTGTGGGTCAGGCTATGTTAAGCCTATACATAACCTACAGTGTAGCTACTGCGTACAACCAACACACGACTATAAATTACACTTTACACCGACGTGTACTTAGAGGACTTTGCAGAAAAATTGGTATTTCTGAATGACCTGAGACCAGGATTAAGCGGATTTGAAGGGAAAATATTTGATGAACGTATAATACATGCAGAGAGCATTTGGTTCATATCATTATCTCATTTTTGCCGACGTTAAGCGTTTTTTGCCTCTGAGCTCTTCATTTTAAACAGTTATTTGTCTTTCACCATTTGAGCGGCACATTTTAAAATGCGTAATTTTGCAATATAGAATAGGCTTTCTTTTAATTTATATTAAATTTGATTGAAATCCCCGAAGGCTGTGGGTGAGTACTGCAAAGGATTTTTACTTTTTTCTCACTGCTTAAGCCCAGAGTATAGTCTGTTTTTAAGTATACGCGAACGGCCAAATGCACAGCCTTGTAAAGTATAGTTTATTTGACTTGTACGTGTACACAGACGTTCGACGCATGCGCATTGAGACAAAATGCAAGGCATCTCCTGGTCTACATACTGCATTCATCTGTAGATGCACATGCGAGTTACGCTTACAATGTATGTGGGGTTTGAAAAATCGGACAGTTCGCGTACAGGACGTGTGCACTCTTCTAATGATGAAATTTACGTCACACCCTCGCATACACACAAACTATACTTCAGCCTTAAGTTGGTTACTATATAGAAGTCTTAAATGCACAGAACTAATAAGAGAAGAGAACAAGAGTGGACAATGGTCATGTAATACTGAATTATGAGTTTCATCATGCATAAACCTTGACTAACGTTACAAGAGGACTTCAGTGAAATCATACAGTGGAGTACATTATCTTACCTTTTTAACAGCTGGATAAAGCAGCGAGCTGGTTTTGTTAAAGTGCAGTCTTTTCTTAAAGAAAAATGTTTAGTTTTATCTCTTGAAATGAAGTGGAGTCATTTTCAATCCCATAGTGAACTATCTCTGAGTGCTTTAAGAATAAAGAGCCTCTCCTCAGTTCAGTCTAGGGCCGTTAACCTCCTTTTTAAGGGAAGGACCAATTGGCATCTTAAAACTCTCACTGGACTGCAGCCTATTTTTCCTTCAGACTAAAGACTTGTTTGTATTTTTAAATGGTGATATTTCATATTCTTTATAATGCACTAAGGAAAATAACACTGAGTCATCTTTGTTCAAAAAAAATTCTTGTTACAGATGTTGCAGCCATATGGAAATGCAACATAGGGCGGTAGAGAAATATGCCTACCAGGACTACATTTTTAAGCTACCAAAAAATAGTTTTAAAAAAACTAGTTCTTAGAAATCTAGTATTTGTTTAAATGTTTGTTTTTATTTTATTTTTTACAGTTTAGTACTCATTGACATGATTCTGCAACCTTTGTCTGCTGAATGCGCAAGCATGGAGAGCAAGATACTCTTTATAGAGGAATGATGAAGGGCGACAGCAGTGTGCAATAGAAAAACTTCCTAGAGCCACTACATCCTACAGTCCTACAATGACAAACACCCTTATATTTAACGAGAAAAAACAAATGTTTATTAACAAAAGCATTTTGTTATGGACCAAAGGGCTTAGTTAAGAACCTTTTTCCTTTGTCATGCTCCTGTCAATCTTCTTGCCGTATCTCCCTCTGCTTGACCCTGACCGAGGAAGCACACGCGAATTCGCTGCTTATAAGTGCTGCCTTTTGTTGCAAAAGCTAGAAGTATAAGCTGTACATTGGTATGCACGTACATTCGCATGCACTTAACAAAACGGACTATATTGTGAGCTTAAAGCGTAACTAAACCCCTGGTCAGAGAATGACTCCACCCGCTGGCAATATTTGAAAAATGCAAGAAAAGTGGGCAGATCCCAGTGGAGATAGAGGGGACGAACTAAGCTCGTACCAAATGTGTAGTGAGATTGTAACAAGGGAGTGGTGAGCTTGAACCTGCTTACGTCACAAGGTATTTTTTGGAACCAACATCCAATAGGAAAATTTAACTGCAGTAGCCACCGTTCAACCTGAAGAGGGCAGCACTCAGACGTTTTTACACCATATAATGTAGTATTGAAACACTTTATACCAAATGCCATAACTTACTAAAATCAACGAACAGCACTAATAAAGCATCATTCTTACAGATCATTAACTAAAACAAGTTGGTTTAGGGTTTAGTTACTCTTTAAACATAGTTGTAAGTGGCATTTTGTGCAGGAAAATAAAACATTGAATTGTTATCTGTTTAGCCAAGACTCATTTATGTGGCTGAATTATTTAAATGAAATGGTTTTAACAAATCAGATAGCTATCCGATCAGAGAAGTGACCTGGTGAAAAAGGGTCCTATAATGTCTACTGGAATTTTTTAAATGTTCATTTGTTAAATAAAGTCAAATAAATATAGAATAAATTCTGAAAAGCAATAATGAGAAAATTGGCAAAATAATTAGGAGAATGATAAAAACATGTTTGGTTTCCGTATTCGACCTTCGGCTAAGTGTTTCATTTAATTCGGCTTCTGCCAAGAATTTTCCTTTTGGTGCATTGAAAATGCAATAATTGAAAACGATTCACATACGTTCAATCGTGTGTATTCAAAAACTTTCAAGGGTATTGAGTCAGGAATTTTAAGTAGCTATCTTGGTAGTAACCCTTAAAAATCAAAAGATTTTATTTGAAAACCTGAAAGTTATTGCCAAAACAAGATGTGTCTCTTCATAAAAAGATTTAAGTGCTTGGAGAAAGGGAATAGTTTACCCAAAAATGAAAATTACTCACCCTCAAGTTGTTCCAAACCTGTATGAATTTCTTTGTTCCGCTAAGCATAAAGAAATATTTTGAGCAATATTTGTAACTAAAAAAATTTTGAGCACCATTGACCTCCATATTAGTCAATGGAAGTCAGTAGTGCTCCTGTTTCCTGTTGGATTTCAAATATCTTGCTTTGTGTTCGGAAAAACAAATAAATTTATACAGGTTTGGCACCTGGAGAAATGGGTATATTCATAATTTATGCCCCCAGTTTTTTTAAGGAAAAAGTGGGTATACCCCATGTCATCTAATAAAGAAATGGGTTTACTTAATATACCTGGGATACCCTGCACTGTACCACTGGTAACAACTTGACGGTGAGATAATGATGACATTTTTATTTTTAAGTGAACTATCTCTTTAAAATGTCATGGGGGTCTAAAGTCTTCTATATTCATGTTCTTGTTACATAATAACAGCTTGACTGTTGGTTACACAGAATTAACATTGACCCATTAACATTTTTACAATTTTAATATATAATGTTTCTAGCTGACTGCATTTTGTACTATTTTGGGAATGTGTGTTTTGTATATGTACCACCAGCTGCTTATTCCTGTATCCTGAGGTTCACTCCTCTTCTTTCCTCGTCCTCTTGAGCTACGATCAGAAGAAAAGTTCGCTTGTTTGATTTTTAGAACAGAGTACTCCTCACCTCGACAGGGTCTTTCCTTCCTGTCTCACTATAAAGGCAGCAAGAAAGAGAAGACAGCGGTCCTCTCTTGAAAAAAAGGGAAGTTGGAAGCAGACATCAAAGGGTTGTTCACTGGAGGTGTATGGTGAGACAGGGAAGCAGCAGGGGGGATCTTCCCTCTTCAGGGCATCTCTGGTGCTGATGTAACTTTCATAAGCTGCTCAGAACGTCCTCCCAGCTTAAGAGGAAGCCGGCCCTCGCTCGTGTTAGGAGGATACATTCTAGTGATTTTTACTTTAAGGATTTGGCTTTTTTGTGATGTTGATTTCTCACGTCAGAGCTGAACTCTTGCGAATAGCTCCCATGCTATGGTGCTCATTTGGGAAATATGAGTTTGAATCTAGCTTGCAACATCTCTTGTTTTAATCTCGGTCTTGACTTAGACTCGATTTCTGGTCTTGGTCTTGACTCGAACTCTAGTTTGATTCAACTACAACACTGCTATATTATGTTATAATAAAGCTGTGTAAGCTCAAATGGTTGCAGTGGAGTGAAGTAGGGCTGCTCGATTATGAGGAAAATCATAATTCTGATTATTTAACACGATTACTTACTTAGTATTTGTAAAAACATGCACACACACACGCGCATGCACACACGCAATTTAATGCATTTGTTTAGTGTTGTTAAAGAAGTCAAAGTGTCAAGCTGTGACGTTTTTAGAAGTGCCTTTTAAACACATCGGTCCAGCGGAACGCAATTCATATTTTAAACACGAGGGATAGTTTTGCTGTGCTTGAAATGCATATAACTTTAAAAACATAAACATGATGACTACCTAGTGATGCGATCGGACATACACTAGAGTGCAGCTCTCTGCACGTGCCAGAAAGAGATACAAAGAGAGGTGCCAAGATTATATTTTAAACAATAGGGATAAGTTTGCTTCTGTAGCTTGAAACGCATAAAACTGAACAAATACATGAGGATTACTACTTTGTGTTTGAACTTCGGACAGACAGAGAGAGAGAGGCGCAGCTGCTTAGGGCGTGCTGGATTTATAACACAAAACCAAATGACAGAAACTGAATGTGGCATGCTAATCGAATTACCTCGATTATCTTGTTTTTGCAATTCTTTTATATGTGCATTCACGACCTAGTTCGCATGGTTACAAACATGCTGCAGCATTGTGCGTACATTAAACGAAATTTACGTATGTGGATCCTCGCATGTGCGTAAACACTAAGCTATACTTCTTGCTTAAGGGGCCGATCACACCAGATGTGTTTTAAACACTTGAAATTGCGACGCGGTCAGCGCTGCCTTTATTTATGTAACTTCAGAAAAGAGCAGTGCGCCGGTTATTTTATATTGCTAAGCAACCACTGAGGCAGCTGTCATGTCAATAAAATATTGAAGCGTGAGCGCTCTTTTACTGTTAATAGTCATATTGGCAGAAACTTTAAAAAGAGGGCACTTGTAGGGCTGGGCGATTTGGCAAAAAAATCTATCAATTTATTTTTTTATTTTTTGGATCATTTGACCGATTCGCAATTCGATTTTTAACTTGGTCAACTCAAAACATAACTACAGCAATACCTGCAGTAGCATTCTGTTTCCTATAAAATTATTCTAACATCTGGTTTAAGAAACTAAAGTTTTAATCCAAGTGCACCAAAGGATAGTTACCACAGGGTTCCCGCGGGGTCTTAAAAAGTCTTAAAAAGTCTAAAATTCAGAATGTTAAATTTAAGGCCTTAAAAAGTCTTAAAAACACCCAGATTTTTATCCCAGGTCTTAAATTTAATTTACCCAAGTCTTAAATTTCTTAACTCTTTTCATTCCCAAAAAGCGTTGTCCGCAGAATATAAAATAGTAATTTAAAACGCTGAAGAACTAACTTTATCAGTGGCGGAGGCAGAAAGTGTATGATGGTGGGTCTCTAAAAAGAAACGTTCCGCCCTTTGTCATAATCCACGCAAATCGTGCCATAAGCTATATTTCAGGTGTTGTGATCTGACTGTTTACTGTGGGTTTGGCGAGAAACAATCCTTAAACTTAGTTCTGTATAAGCAAAAATCTTTTTCGGGGTAATTTATAAGCCCGTGGCTTACCTGAGCATTTGCCAGGTTCTGAAACATAGAGGACACAGAAGCGAACAAAAATCAATGCTGCTTTATTGAAAATCAACTTAAACAGTCGGGCCGTCGAGTCACGAGCCACCAACAGCGTGTCAACTTTAGTGTTACACAGTTTTATATTTTAGACTTCAATATTGCTCTTTGCTGCGATGCACTTGAACCTAACACGCTTTCCCTTCAGCTCTCCACAAACATCAGCGATTGACAGACGGAAAGCAAGAAAGTACCGTAATAAACCATATATTTCAAAAAAAGTGCAATTGTCTTTTAGGAACAATTCAAACGTTTTGATTGCCAAATGCTTCAGGAGTTACGGTTAAATGAACAGCGGTAGATCAGAGCCCTTTCGCATAGGCAGGCTGCTGCATACGGCATCGCCTGGTTTATTTAAGTTAACTGAGCATTACATTCGCAAGTCATAAGCATATTACAACAATTAACGATTAACTAAGAATAATAATCAATATTTTAAAGTTAATTTCAAAGTTAATATTCTGAAATAAGACCATTTCTGAAATAAGAAATGCGACCCTTCGGAGGCTACAGCCTTCGGATTGAGAAACGGTCTTAGTGGATAACGTTAGCAGCACATATCAAACAGCCTTTTAATGGTAAATTTCATTTTCTTAATGCAGATTCATCCGTTATTGTGTAATTAGAGAGGCTATTAAACCTGATGGCAGTATATAGTGCATATTTATGCATAAAACGTATGGGTGGAGTGTTTTTTTGGCTATGTGATTCTGTATTCAATTAAATGCCATACATTAATTTATTAAAAACTTGTATTAATAAAATGCAGTTATTAATGCTTTTAGGGATTAATAATAATTGAAAGTGATCTTTTGTTCTTTGTATATTTATAAACAGGCACAAGATATATACACAGCACACAGTCAGTTGTACATTAAACATTATGGGGTGGTTTCCCGGGCAGGGATTAGCTTAAACCAGGACTAGGTCTTAGTTTAATTATGACATGTATAACTAGTTTGAATAAACATGCCTTACTAAAACCATTACTTGTGTGCATTTTGATGTATTTTAAGATATGTCAGTGCAAATTGTTTTCAAGTTTGGAAAGCTCTTATCCCTGTCTGGGAAACCTCCCCTATAAGCTTACGTACTACACAGTGTGATGCAATTTAAAGCTTTAAAGTTGTATGAGGCAGTGTAAAACTAGGCACAAACCAGCAGCTGACCATACTAACTGATCTAATATTAGTGAATTTTATTTGTCAAAAAACATTGTTGATAGAATTTTATAAAAATACTACTTACACATTTTAGTGTGATGTATAAATATTGTAAATCAATGCATTTCTTGACTATTAATTAAGAAAAATCACAGCTCTTTGCCTCTAACTCAATGTATATCAATGGCTCACTATGAGCCATTTTTGGGCTTCCATTGTCAGAAGTCTCTTCCTAAAGGGCTATGGGTAAAATTTGTCGGCGCCAACACTCGCGGTCTAATAGAGTTAAGCATAATGTATTTCCATGTATTTTGATTATCTGTTTTAAAACTGCGTTCATTTTATATTTTTCTATAACTGAATCAATAAAAATAGAACGTTTTAAGAATTTCTGAGATCATTTGAATGCTTCGTGTTGGTCTTAAATTTTACTCATAATGGTCTTAAAAGGTCTTAAAAAGGTCTTAAATTTAACTTGCTGAAACCTGCAAGAACCCTGTACCAACGTGGTATAAAATGGTATAATTCACTTTTTAAAATCTATATGCAGAATTTAGGCATTGTTTAGAAAACTAATGGTAGCCTAAATCTGAAAACTAGACCTGCCTAGTCCTATGTTCAGGCATTTTTATATTGTTTTGTTGTATTTGATTGTAGTTTAAGTACACAGTCATAATCTCACATCACATGTTAAAAGAAACAATTCAAAAACTATTAGTGCGGGAACTTCGGACAGAATGGGAGCGAGTGCGGGACGATTACTTCTCTATTACTTTTCCAACAGTGTGCACAGAACAAAAGCGCATCAAATAATATAGTCTAATTGGTTTCAAAGTTCCAAAATTGTGCCTGGGCGGCTGCGGTTTCATTTTCATTGCAGTGTAACCGTGCTGTGTAATCGTATGATGTCTGCCCTGTTTTACAAACTTTCATTCAAAATCTTGATTCCCCAAATTAAAATCGCGTAAACTCGAATTCTGGAGCTTTCTTCGACCTGGCTCAATGGTGAGAGGTGCACAAACACACAGGCTTTTTCTGTTTAAGCAACTGTAAATTTTTGTCACCACAATGAAACGCCCGCCTCTCCCCTCATTCGGTCGAACAATGGAATAAACACGATAGATGTCAGGGCTCTTTCGCTTGGGGCGCTCCTTTTTTTAAGAACCGCTCCAAAACACCAGGCGTTCGGTGCGGATAAACGACGCGCGTAACGCTGACTGTTCATAGAAAACCATTCAAAAAGGCGCTTCCCACTGCCATAAACATGTTGTGTGTTATCGGCCCATAACTCTGCAGGGTGGCTCAATAAACAGTTTTATCAGGCGCACGTGCAGTGACGCAATAAGCATCTGGTCCGATCTCTACTTCTGGTTTCGTTTTGTTTAATGGTCTGACTAGTTGCTGAAACTGAACTATTAAACAAATACCTCATCGAAAATAACAAATGTTTTGGGTTCCTATGTAATCTACGTTTTGTTTATTTTGCTTGCTATATAAACAAACTATTTTAAAAGGACTTATTCTTCGTGGAGTTTACCGGAAGTTACATGAGGACCATGAAATCCGCTTGTTTATGTTGTTACTGCTGAAACCGTCTATAGGTAGAGCATTGTGTTAGCAGGGCAGAGGTCATGATCCTCAGGGAACATTGCATACTGATAAAATGTACATTATATTGCAATGCAAGTCGCTTTAGGGAAGTGTTTCCCATATGCATAAATGGCTCATTCAAATGTCAGTCAAACTTTGCTTTTGGGCAGGTCATTATCACTTCGTACCAATATTTACCAAATCATAGCCCTACCAAAAACCCCACATACTATAATGAAAAATTTCTTGCAAAATATTTTTTGATCTGTACCTTTATTTTAACGTGTGGATTTGTTTGACATTTTGGACAGTTTTAAGTGTGGATGCTTGTCAGCTTGCAGGCGGTGTTTTTGTGTGCCGTTCTCAAACCAGAATGCTGCAGCTTACAATGACTTAGCGTTCACTGAAAAAAGAGCAACCCTGCAGTGCTGCTTAGAGCAAGGGATTGATTTGTGTGTTTGTGTGTGTGTGTGTGTGTGCGCGTGTAAGCTTTGCCTTAAAATAAGATATTCTGGCTTGTCACTAGTGAAGATGTTTTCATGAAACTAGATCATTTACGGTCTTCTTTACTTACTGCGTTAAGGGTATGTGCGTTATCCACTAACCTAAATCTCTCTCTCTCTCTCTTTCTCTGTCTCTCTGTCTCTCTCTGTCTCTCTCTCTCTATGTTTCGCTCTCTCTCTGTCTTATGTAAGCCCAGATTTGACAGGATCTCACGCAGTAAGTTCTCAGACGCAAACGGTTTTCACTCAAAGCACCAGCGCTGTCACGTTGTTTTGTGATGATGGTGAATGGATTGACATTATTATCATGAAGGAGACCGCCCCTTTTGTAAAGGAGCTGTGTGATGTACACAACACATTATAGCATGTAATGTTGTCTTTTAGGTGTAAAGAGAGAGTGTCTTATGAGTGCTGCATTATGTTAGTAATTATCCCGAGGTAAAATACTTATTTTTTTGTGACGTGTGCCGTGCTAGCGATGGTTGAAGGTCTCGGAGTGCTTTTACAGAGCACTGCGTTTTGCTGTGTGTCTTTTGTTTTCAGTGCCAAATCCCCTGCTTTTAAGGTCTGGCCTTGGCCGCCCACAGTCATGCGTCCTTTCATAGATGGAAGCGCAGTGATTTTTTTTAAGCGGGCGAGGAACATATATGGAGAGAAGTATTATATATAAAGACCTGAGTGTTGTGTAAACGCCCTCAAACCTAATGTACGGAATTGAAAATCCTCTAAATTGTTGCTTTAGCTCTCATTTGTACAATTGTTTAAATTCTAAAGTGTAAGTGATGTGACGCCAAAGGTACTAGATATAACAGGGCTCGAAATTATCTTTTTTAGTAGGTAACAGCACTCGAGCACCCAAATTGAAAAGTAAGGAGCATCCAATGAGAATTATAGGAGCACCACAACTTCATCATCCTGAAGATTAAATGCTTGAACAATCATACTTGGTCTTAAATTATTTTTCACACGCTTGACTTGTGCTTGGCCCATTTTTTAACAAGCTCTTATGCTTAATGGTAGATTCACAGGGCCTTATAAAACCATTTTTTAAATACATTTTTTATATTTCAATTTCAATTTTCATTATTTTTAATGGTTAATTACATTTCACTTTTCAAAAGGAATGTTTAATAAACTGAATTTATCAAATTTAAGAATTTATCTTTTCTAAAATAATCAAATCAAAAAATTAATTTTCATCAAAATATTGCATTTTTATTTTCTGACAAATTGCTGTGTAACAAAACTTAAAAAAAATATAAATAAAATAAGTACACATTTTTTGACAGTGTTTATATAACTTAAAGCAACACTAAAGAGTTTTTGCTCTTAGCTCCCCCTACAGGTTGGAAGCGGAATTGTCCATTAACACTGTCGTAAATAATTTAGCATACTGCAGCAAAGCTGGCTCTGATTGGATTGTAGGTCTGCCGTAAAGCAAGTTTTTGTAGTTTTTACTCGAACTACAGGACCGCGACCCGACGGTTGGAAACTTCTTTAGTGCGGTTTTGGCCGATAGAGGGCTGCAAAGCGAATGTGAAAGTGCCGTTAACCCTGTTTCGAGTGCATGAACGACAAACTTTTTTGGAAACGTTATTTGAAGGTATATAAACTCTTTGGTGTTGCTTTAAGAAATAAAAATACATTGAAATCATAATTTTTTTATTTTAAAAGTTGATTTTACTATACAATAGTAATATATTTCTGTCAACTTCATTACATTTAACAGACTTGTATTTTGATGGGTTGTCAGTGTGTATTTGACGATTCCATCCACGTGAACATTGATATAAACTTTGTGTATTTGTGTCCTCGGATCCTAAAAACAGCACAAACCAGTCATCTGTGTAAAGTTTCATTGGTCTCTATGAGGCATTTGCTAATTATTTCACAATTTATGCTAACATTTCATACAGAAATAAAAACCGGTCGGACCACTCAAATTATTTGCACTCGCACAAATGCTTCCAAATATACACTAGTCAACATTCGAAGTGGATCAAAACCATTAAAAAAAGTTTACATAAAACCAATCCCTAATACCCATTCTTGTCTTAGGACAACTTTGATAAACTTTTTCGATCCACTTCAAATGTTGACTAGTATATTTTGAGGCCACACAAATTAAATTTCAGGAACATATTTTGAGCCCCGGCCTGTATAACAAGATTGAGCACTCGTATTACTATGAATGCAATGGTCAGTATGGCCGCTCTGGCGACAGAAGTCCCGCCTTCAAGTTACAAGAACCAATCATCAATCGATAAAGACTGACGATTCTCTGGAGATGGGGCTTTATACAGATGTATAAATATATTATAAATGTAATACATTTATAATAAGTAATACATTATTGTTAATGATGGCTGGCTGGAGAAAAAAGCACCTTGTATTCAATTGTGCAGAATTATTGGGCACATTTTCTTTTACAGGTAAACGGGCCAAAAACACACTGAACAAATCTGGAAATTCATTATTTGATGTCCATATGATGCCATGCATGGATATTGCAAAATTGAGGTGTGACCATTAGACAAGAAATCCTGATTCGGGCAGCAAGGTCATAAAAATAGGAGAAAAGAAAATTATGTATGCCAGGGCCGATTTTTTTTGTCCCAGTCCAGCCCTGTTAGTCTCTAAGGATAAAACGTACTCCAAATGCATAAATGTATATTTAAAACGGGTATTGCCGATCTTCAAATAGGCGTAGTAGGAATGTCACAAATCTTACAGTCCTAAAAATTGCTCTTATTCATGTGTTTTGCTGTAGGTTTGAATTAGGTCTTAACCCTCATCTGCAGGCATAAGCACAGACAGCTGCTCCCTACTGTCAGGTCTGCATTATGAGTTTACTTGAGGATATTAGACACAGTGTTCCTGATTTCACGTTTTTCCATAAGTCTCTCCTTTGCTCTTCATTATCTGCTCTCAGCGTCTTCTGTAACAGAATGTTCTGGGTGTTCTACTCGAGTTTGTGTGTGTGTGTGTGTGTGTGTTGGATACAGGTAGGAACTGATGGTGTCATTTGATGTTTTACTGTATATTAGACCAGGAGGGATTGTCAGAAAAAATCACCCTGACAAAACAGTCATAACCTTAGGTCTGTATATTTGAGAGATGGCCTGAAAAAGGCTTTAATCTCGGAAAGTGGCTGTCTGTTCCTGCATAAAACATGATGCTGTCACCCGGATCTCAGTTGCAGATATTCCTGTGCTATGTGGTAGCTTCCTGATAGCTAAACTGGTAAAGCATGGAGACTGTAACCACAAGTTTGCGGTTTCAAAACAAGTTTGTTCAAAATGCATTTCATCAGTTTGCTTTGGATGAAAGCTTCTGACAAATGCTGCCAGAGCAGGATCATTAACAGCCGCTATTTCAGGACATACAGGCAACATACGAGTTGAAAGCAGGGCGAGATTTACTGCCGAATGCCTTCAAACCTTTCACCGGATAGCTGACTTATTAATCTATCCACGAGGCACGTATTTGAGCTTATTTCTTTTTCTACTCAATTCCACCGAACTAGCCTGACGTTTTGAATGGATAAACACACAGTCGCAGAAATGATGATTGGTTGCTTGTAGGGTTGTCACGATGCCCACATTTTAGTAGTCGATACCAATTGCAGTGCAATTTCACAGTTCTCAATACCAATTTTAGTGGCACAGAAAAAATAATATGCTTTCAAGCACATTTCATTCAAATTAAAATGATGGCGTGTGGCCTTTAAGTACTTTTCAATTAAGTAAACATCACATACAATTACGAAGTAATTATAGATTATTATTCAAATAAACATTCATTTACAAGGAACAATAAGGAACTCGATTACAGTAGTTTTCTTTTATATTACTTGTTGTAGTAAAATATAATACAATTATTTTATTCATTAATTTTATGCAAGGTGCATGCACACTTTACAAAGCAAATTTAAAAGCAGAAAGCACACTGGTACCAAATCAAATCTGTACAGATTCTGAACAAAGACAGGTAGTGTCATTACCTTTAAGTACTGACAGTACAGATGTTTATTTTCTGTAAAGAGCTGGATTATTGGGCAACAGACACCAGACACGTTTTTTTTGCATTTATTTGCCTTAATTGAGCCATTTACAGGGTTCCCACAGGTCCTTGAAATCCTTGAAAGTTTGTGAATCTGGGGGAAAAATTCGAGGCCCTGGGAAGCTTTTAAAAATATACATACAGGTCATCGAAAGTGCTTGAATCTATTTTATTCAAGAAGTTTTCTGGAAAAAAATCCTTATTTCCTGTGTAGTGTAGGATAATATCATAAAAATTGTAGACGTTTTAACCTAAACCGTTCGCTTTAAATGCTTATATCTTCTGTATGGGAATGTTGATCCATAGCAAAATACTTTTTTGCATAGTTGTGTTTGATGCATGAAAACGTCTCTGGTTACGTATGTAACTGTTGTATCCTGAGAAGGGAACGAGACGCTGCGTCTCCCTTGCCATACTTCCTGTGTCCCTGTAATGCCGTTTTTGGCAATATTTCAGATAGGGATATACTTCCTGGCTCCCACGTCACCCTGTCTTTGTCATTACACCTCACCATTGGTTGAATTTGATATACACATTTAGACGCACTTACTCCTGGAGGCGTCCCCAAAGTGTCACCGCAGTGACGCAGCGCGAGTTCCCTCGAAAGGGAACTGTAAGAATGTATCTTAAAAGATAACATGATGCAACCTTGCTCTCACTTGAAATGTGTCTCCACATTTAGTCCTTGAATTTGAGGGTATTGGACCTGAAAAGTCCTTGAAAGGTCCTTGAATTTGAAGTTAACTAAGGGGGTTTTCACACTTGCCTTGTTTAGTTCGATTAAATTGTACCAGAGTTCGATTGCTCAGTTGGTGCAGTTCGTTTGGGCAGGTGAGAATGCAGCAACCGAACTCTGGTGCGCACCAAAAGCGGACCAAACAAGCGGACCGAGACCAGCTTGCAGAGGTGGTCTCGGTACGCTTTCAAACGAACTCTCAAACGAACCGTTTTGGTGAGAACACGATCCGAGATCGAACCGACCTAACTGCAAAAGTACTGCGCATTTTGGACTAAACCAGCTGCCGTAGTCAACTGCGCAGTGCATTATTGGATGAGGAAGTGTTTGTTGACCGTTTCTATTAGCAATATTAGCACAATGACAAATCGCGGACATACCTGGAAGTTGCGAGGAGGTGCGGGCGGAGCCTCAAAAATTTTTTGTGTTCGCCGTTTGTAGTGCATTAAACCGTTGTTTTCAAGCCGCATCCGCGATTCATTCTGAAAATGAACAGTTTGTCTAGAGTGCTGTATACAAACGATGTATAACCACCACGGAGACATAATTACAGCGCGCAGCCGTCTGTCCATGGTGTCTGCTGTATTATCCTTCTTTTGTTTACTTCCGGGGGTTCCGTTGAAATTTCCCGCACGTTGATTCTGACCAATCGTGAAGCCGTTTAGGAAATACGTTCAAATACATGTGGCCAATGAGTGATGTTGATCTTATCACATGACAGAATTTTGGTTCGTTTCAATTGGTGCGGATCAGAGCAATCAGTGTGGTGTGAAATGGAACCAAATCTTCTAAAAAAGTTACAATGTATCATTTTTTGCTTTTGGATGTGAAAACGCCCTAAGGTGTGGGAACCCTGCTGTTATTCATCCCACATCATAGGTGGAGGTTTTTTGTTTTGGGGGGCAGGGGGTCACTGCCCCCCCAGACCAGAGCCAATTATGTTTTTTGTCTTAGCTATTTATGAAATAGAAATATGAGAATTCATGTTTTAATTGTGATATTTAATAGGTAGACAGAGTAACTTAAGGCTATTCGCTTCCATAGTAGGAAAAAATAATACTATGGAAGTGAATGGGGCTCAGGAACGGTTTGGTTACAAACATTCCTCAAAAAATCTTCCTCCGTGTTCATAAGAACAAAGAAATGTATACAGGTTTTAACAACATGAGAGTGATTAAATGATAACAGATTTTTCATTTTTGAATGAACTATCCCTTTAACTCTTTCCCCGCCAGCATTTTTAAAAAAAGTTGCCAGCCAGCGCCAGCGTTTTTCATGATTTTCACAAAAGTTTAATGCCTTCCAGAAAATGTTCTTGTTCAAATATACAAACATACAATATAACAAATGAAAGAATAGACACTCTGCTTTCATACAAAAAAAAAACAGTTTCATCCTACCTTCAGCAGTTCTTTTATAATCAGCTTTTGAATATGAGTAGGTTTCTGCAAAAACACCACATTTTGAGCAAAAAGCAGCGATAATTCAATTTTTGTGACAGACTTTTCATAGAGATCCCATTCAGAGCGATCTTTAAAACTGACACGGACATGCAGCAGCTTGCCATAGGGCAATACTTCCGGTTTTAAAAAGTTGCGGAAGTGGATAATAGCGGTATTGCGGAAAGACGGAAATACTCGTCATTGGCGGGGAAGCGTTTTCTCTTGATTGACGAGATATCTCGTCAATGGCGGGGAAAGAGTTAAATGTATTATTTTAAACTATAGTTAAAGGGATAGTTCAACCAAAACTGAATATTCTGTCATCATTTACTCACTCTCGTGTTGATAAATTATTTTTTCCGATGGACATAAAAGGGAAGATATTTTGAGGAATGTTCGTAATCAAACAGTTTGTGAGCCTCCCCATTCACTTCCACAGTATTTTTTCCTACTATGGAAGTGAATGGGGCTCACAAAAACACTCTTAGCACCCTCTTGCTAATCTCAAACCATTCAGTACCCTTATTTGCCGGTAGTTGCGCCCCAAGCACAAACACGAAACCTCCATCCTTATCCACTTAACTGACATAATCTCAAGAGCGACAGTGATTGTTGGGACAGGAAGTAGGCTGACAGCCTAATTGGGGCATAATGGGTACAGGCAAAGGTTGGCACACAGTCTCAAATAACACTTTTGGACTTGTTGGTGTAGTTCCTTATAAGCAAACATTTGTGTAGCGTTAACCGAATATAAACAATCTCAGCTTTTCATGTAAACTGTGGTCTTTGTGCTTCCTATGATGTTTATGAGTCATCAAAGCTGATGATTTTTTGATTGTTGTGTTGTAATTGAGGAAGTCAGGGTCATGTTTTGCCCATCATGCTTTATTGACAGTGGCTTTTATTGGCGGTTAAATGCTGTTTTTTCAGCGGCGCTATTGACGAAGGTGAAGACTGCGAGCATCTTAAATGCCCATTCAAAAGCGAACAATTCATATACACAACTCCAGTCATTGAAAACTGTGAGGAGAGGACAAAGCATTTGAGACATTTTTATCATAACCTTGGATCGGCGCACAAATCACATTTCAAATATTTGCCTTTACATAGCTGAAGTTTTTTCAGCTTTTGTCATTTCAAGCATATTTTTTTAGTGGATATAGCTGGCGCATATCGAATGTTTATATGGCAATGCTTTGTATAAATTGAGTCTTTTAACAAAGAGGTCAAGGATTGCTAGGCTCATGAAGGCTTATATTAAGACGCCATGTGACTAAGAGCCTGTCAATGGGTGATTTTTAAGACGGCACATGCTTGTAATATTAAAATTCAGATCTGCTCAGTTTCAAAAGAGAGAGAGAGAGAAATTCATAGTTAATGCAATTCTCCTGTGTGCCTCTCAACCACAGACGCCTGTCTTTAAAACACTCCTGTTTTAGTCAGAAATCGTGTACTGCCTTTGAGCAGGCCGGACGCCCGGAGCAATTTAAATGCTAATTTTGGGACTATTTACTGACAATTACCCCATAATTGAGTTGTTTCGTTTTTTTCTCTTCTGTGAGCTGGATAATGGCGATTGGTCGCTTGTTTTGTATGTATTTGTCTTTGTGGGCAAAAGGAAGAATTACTGTTATTATCACAAGAGCGATGGCGCTTTGGTTGCATACACACTTACCTAAAGGATTATTAGGAACACCTGTTCAATTTTTCATTAATGCAATTATCTAATCGACCAATCACATGGCAGTTGCTTCAATGCATTTAAGGATGTGGTCCTGGTCAAGACAATCTCCTGAACTCCAAACTGAACGTCAGAATGGGAAAGAAAGGTGATTTAAGCAATTTTGAGTGTGGCATGGTTGTTGGTGCCAGAAGGGCCGGTCTGAGTATTTCACAATCTGCTCAGTTACTGGGATTTTCACGCATAACCATTTCTAGAGTTTACAAAGAATGGTGTGAAAAGGGATAAACATCCAGTATGCGGCAGTCCTGTGGGCGAAAATGCCTTGTTGATGCTAGAGGTCAGAGGAGAATGCGCCGACTGATTCAAGCTGAAAGAAGAGCAACTTTGACTGAAATAACCACTCGTTACAACCGAGGTATGCAGCAAAGCATTTGTGAAGCCACAACACGCACAACCTTGAGGCGGATGGGCTACAACAGCAGAGGACCCCACCGGGTACAACTTATCTCCACTACAAATAGGAAAAAGAGGCTACAATTTGCACAAGCTCTCCATGAATTGACAGTTGAAGACTGGAAAAATGTTGCCTGGTTTGAGTCTCGATTTCAGTTGAGACATTCAGATGGTAGAGTCAGAATTTGGCGTAAACAGAATGAGAACATGGATCCATCATGCCTGGTTACCACTGTGCCAGCTGGTGGTGGTGGTGTAATGGTGTTGGGGATGTTTTCTTTGCACGCTTTAGGCCCCTTAGTGCCAATTGGGCATTGTTTAAATGCCACGGCCTACCTGAGCATTGTTTCTGACCATGTCCATGCTTTTATGACCACCATGTACCCATCCTCTGATGGCTACTTTAAGCAGGATAATGCACCATGTCACAAAGCTTGAATCATTTCAAATTGGTTCCTTGAACATGACAATGAGTTAACTGTACTAAAATGTCCCCCACAGTCACCAGATCTTAACCCAATAGATCATTTTTGGGATGTGGTGGAACGGGAGCTTTATGCCCTGGATGTGCATCCCACAAATCTCCATCAACTGCAAGATGCTATCATATCAACATGGGCCGACATTTTTAAAGAATGCTTTCAGCACCTTGTTGAATCAATGCCATGTAGAATTAAGGCAGCTCTGAAGGCGAAAGGGGGTCAAACACAGTATTAGTATGGTGTTCCTAATAATCCTTTAGGTGAGTGTAGATGTTTGTTTGTTCATATTGCCGCTGTGCATTCAGCAATCAGTTATGTTGTTATAGCACAAGGCTAAAAAGCAAGGCCACATTTTTGTGAGGGCGTTTTTGTGTGAATCAAATGAATTATTGAATCTGCATCTCTTTGAAACTAGTTAAAAAGATCTGATTAGCCAAAGTGACTTTCCAGATGTCTGCATTTGTACTACTTTGCTTTAAGAGACACTGTAAAAATATTTTTTAAATGTAATATACGTGACCCTATCTGTGAAAACCCAGCTAAAGTAATTTTTTGTCATTTGCAGTTTTATATATAAAATCATCCTATGATTTGAAAATATAAGATTAAACTTAAATGCTCCTAATCTCAACTATAGATTTTAGCTTGGATTTCACAGACAGTGTCGCCTATTTAAAAAAAAAAAATAACGTAATATTCCTAAAAATAGTTCATTGAATGTAATTCTTTCAAGCTCATCCTAAATTTGTTTGTGTTTATTCAGGTATCGAGTGTCCACGAGGGTCTCGAAACATGCCGGGCGGGATGCAGGTGGCAGAACCTTACAGCGAAGAAGCCACACTGTTTACCAAAGAGCTGGTTCTTCAGAGAGAGGTAAGCTTGCCCTTTTCTCCGCTCCCGTCTGTTAAAGTCTGATACTGTCGCTTTATTCCTTACAGGCCCTGTTTTTAGACTTTCCATTCCTAGTCTTTCTCTTATTTCTAGCTGACGTGACGGCAGCTGTGATGTTTGGTCTCAGCGGTCATTTTGTCGCCGCAGCTATCCGTCTGTCTTCCTTACTGCTGTCTTTAGAAACCAACCTGCCTTCACAGAAGACACATACTGTAGCTCGGTTTTTGTGCTATATTCAGAGTGAAGCTAATGGCAGTATGGATGTTTCAGTTATCGTATGAATAATGGCCGCGAAAATTACGTGTCCAAATTGAGGAAGTGCAGATATGCACGCTTGCGCACTATTCTTACCTTCTCCTCAGGGTGCCTGACGCAGCGCAGGTGCCGTTTCCATTAATGTACCGTGATTGAGGTTGGTGGTGCAGCCGAGCCTAATGAGAAGAGCTTTTTTAAGAGCCTAACTTTAACCTGCTCTTTACAGAGACTGGACACAGGAACCTACTGCTGAGAATAAGAAAAGAGACGGCGCATACAAAATAAAAAAAATTTAGCCATAATGACCTCCTGCGCCCACAGTGAAACCAAAGGGTTGCTGGGTATTAAATGAAAGAGTACAGAGTGGGTAGTGAACCACTCAAAGTAAAGTGTGAGGTGTTTAGACGTCATCCATATGTCAGTGTGCCAGGTCGCTTATGTGCAGGTGCCGGACACACAATTCTACCCATTGGGAGCCTTAAGGCCTGGATGTACTTCACTTTTTACACGTACGCAAGGGTCACTATACAGTGCGTGTACTATTCTTCTAATGACAAAATTTGTAAAGTCTCGCACACTTTACGGTTACTTTCACGTACGTGTAAAAGTGCAGTATACCCAGTAGAGATGTACCGATTTATCGGCCACTAATTTTTATCGTTTTTATCTCTAAATACCCTGGCTGGATTTTTTACCACACATACGCACAGGTTGCACATGCACTTAACTGACTATGTAGTATGTAGGTCAGGAGAGATAATGCAACATGTTGCAATGCACATGCGTTGAACGCCTGCACAAGTCAAATGAAGTATACTTTATGGCTTTACGTGGGCATCCAGTAAGTGCATCTAATTTTGCGTGATTTTTAGGTCTTTATGTGAAAACTCTTAATTCATAGGAAATTTGAATGTGCATTTAATTCTAGTTTAGCTTTGAAATGTAAAATTCGACCTATTCCAGAAATTGAAAAGTCATGGAAATGTTTATATTTAGTGTATTTATAATGCTTTTAAAATATCAGTTTCCATTATTAAAAAAAACATAGAAATGTATGAAATGACATGAAATGTTAAAATAAAGGCAAGTATGAAAGTATAAAATATGCAAACAAAATCAGGTTTTCTCATCAGTTTTTTGTCAGTAAAGTTTAGATACTTTATTCAGTTGTGACCCTGGACCGTAAAACCATTCATAAGTCACACGGCTATATTTGTAGCAATAGCCAACAATACATTCTGCTGTAAATATAAAAATAATAAAATAAATAATAATAATTATCATTATTGTTATTGTTATTGTTATTGCTATTGCTATTGTTACTATTATTGTTATATATTTATATAAACAAAGATATATATATATATATATATATATATATATATATATATATATATATATATATATATATATATATATATATATATATATATATATATATATATATATATATATATATATATATATATATATATATATATATATATATATATATATATATATATATATATATATATATATATAAAGAAATAAATAAAAAAATATGAATTTGTCATTAGTAATGTGTAACAACTTTTACTCTTTCCCCGCCAATGCAATTATTTTTAGATTTTTGCTAAAAAAAACTGGTGTTTGAGAAGGGATAATAGGGAACAAATAAAGATAGGATGAATCTTTTTGTTTGTTTGTTTGAAAGCAGAGGTTCTGTTCTTTCATTTGATATATTGTAGGTTTATTTATTTAAAGAAGAACATTTTCTGGAAGGCAATTTATTAAAAAACGCTGACGGGGAAAGAGTTGAAGGCGATTTTCTCAACATTTTTATTTTTTGCACCCTCAGATTTCATTTCATTTCATTTCAGGTTTATTTAAAAAAATGACCCTTATGAGTGGTTTTGTGGTCCAGGGTCACAACTGTTAATTGTTTGTTTTTCAACCCGATCTTTATGTATTCACCATCACGAACATTGACATGATGCTGTGTTTGCGTTTCCCACTTTCGTGAGGATCGTAAAAGTTTCTTCTCCTTCGAAATCTGCCTCTAATCTCTCATGATCTGAAGCACGTAATTAAAGTGGTGCACCAGACCACATGTTCCTCCACACATACTTCCTGCTTTTGAGGTTTCCATCGATTGGAATTAACACCGTAGGCTTGGGATTTCCTAAAACGCACATAGCAAGCTGCTAGAGAAAGTCAAAGCACCTGTTACTGTCTGTGCGGTTGGATGTGGTTAAATCAAACATTGTGTACACGAGTGTGTATAAAAAGAGGAAATAAGACTTATGGCCTCGTTTACACCAGGTATTAAGATGCGTTTTGGTCGATCGGATGACAAGTGGACGATGCTAAATACAGATGTGAAATCTTTTGATTAGGGATGCACGATATATCGGCAGACATATCGTTATCGTCCGATAACTGCTTATTTTTAATGTTATCGGTTATCGGTCTGATAGCAAAATTAGGCAGATAAATGAAAGCTGATAAATTATGGATTATTTTGGTTTGTTGAACCACTTCACTTGCTCATTGCTGGCCATGCGGAGTTTTGATTGGAGTTTTTCATTGTGAAATATTTATCGGCCTATATATATATATATATATATATATATATATATATATATATATATATATATATATATATATATATATCGGTTATCAGCCCCCAAATATAAAGAGTTATTGGTTATCGGTTTCGGCCAAAATTTCCATATCGGTGCATCCCTAGTTTTGAGCTCAACCATTTTCTACCACATTCAGAGTGTGTCAAATGTGTTCAAACAAACACAAAGGCCCGCCTACTTTCCGCCTATTGATCTAATGTGAAGTGTATGGAGCACAATGTTTTTCCATCGGTCCTATTACAAACCCACAGTGTTTGACGCGGTCTTATGTAGAGGCGTCAAGCGCAGTAGAGGCGTCAAATGCGAGTGATTTCAATGTTAAGTCAATGTGAAGATGCGTTGACTCGCGTCTGGAGGTCTTTACGCGCGGCGCGGTTTACGCGATTCCGCCTCATTTGCGCGAATTGAGCGTTTCCGCGACAAACGTGTGAGTTGAACCATTTGACAGAAAACGAACCGCATTAACCAATCAGGAGCTTGCTGTAGTAGTGACATGATTACAGGATGCGAGCCGAGTCGCAGAAGCCCTCCCATGACGCAAATTTTCCGTGCGAATGTCTTGATTACTAGAATTTCACGTGTGGCTTTCACGCGCGAATGAAGCAAGTAACTCAAAATGTTCATGCGGCAAAGTAGACGCGGTAGACGTGCCTTAAATGTGGCTGGTGTTATTGTACAAGTGAAAAAAGCAGTTGCACTGAAATATCTGAGAAAGCCCCGGCATATACATGTACAAAACAGTGTGAACTATGTTTACTAATAACACAAGCAGTGATACTCTGAAAATATTAGTGTGCGACAACTTAAACCTGTAAATTCTTCCACTTGTGTTTTAACGACAAAGTAAAAATCAGGACAGAAGTTGTCGAAAGTGGACAAAAGAGACACCAGGTGTGAACCGACATGCGTCTCTCTCATCCACTTGGGATCCGATCAACCGAAACGCACGGTAATACCAGGTGTACATGTGCTCTAAGGAGGTGTGCCATCTGATCTGAACCCAATGGGACAAACCTACTGGGTTCAAGCCAAGTTTGGGTACGTTTTAATGTACGACTTTAGGTGGGATTTCGATCAATTTGTCATTTTATTGCTAACCATGAAAATGCATGATAGTGCAAGAGTACAGCAGGAGTGACACGTTGTCTAGACAAGCGTACAGGGAAGTTTTCTGTAAAATTAGGTTAAACTACAGAAGAGATGTAATAGATGTCAGCTTTTCCTCTTCGCCTATGTCTCATTTCTTGCCTCAGTTAAGGAGGGCAGAAGTGTGTGCGTTCATGCGGTAAAGTGAGGGGATAGGGGTCTGTTGATGGCGGCACATGCAGAAACTCGAGCGAGCGAGCGAGAGAGAGAGCAAAAGAGAGATTCTCAGACACAGTAATGACTCATCCTCATGCGTGTCGCCCCAGCTGCTCTCATAGATCACCCAAACTCAACAAATGACCTTTCTGTTCAAAACCGCTACGTCTTGCGCGCGCGCACACACTTCCATTTCTCCGAGTTTGCCCCAGTGTTGTCTATCTTGCGTGTGCACTTGTGTATTTAAACCACCTGTTTGTGATCTGCTGCATACATAAACTAAATCCTTTGAAATTCGCTCTCTTTTAAGCTTCTTTATATCGCAATATTTAATCTGCTGCTTTATTTATTTGAGTTTGCAAAGGCAAGCAGCACTATTGTTATTGCTCATATTTAGTAAGGGGTTGTTCAAATTCCCAAGTATTAAACTTTGGTGCTGCACTCATCTCAAAGTCATGAATGATTTCTCTAATCATGTTGGGGGAAGTGAGCTCAAACTTAAATTTTACCCAACAAATGGGAAAATTACAATGACGAGAGAGACCTGTGCTGTATCTCCAAACATATTTAACTTGGGCATGTATGGGACCACCAAAATCTAGTTAAACACAAAGTCTTGATATAAGCTTTTCGTTTCATCCTTTTTTCTCCTGTTTTGTGTGGTTTAATCTGTGTACCCCTCAATCTCTCTTCTCTCTTTCTGACTTTGAATAATAAATGATGTGTTTGACAGGCAGGACACACACTTGGGTGGCTGCTGTGGTAGAGTCCCATTAGATCCTTCCTCGCCAAACAGACGGGTAGACTGTAACATATGCTTTAAAATCTGCCAATGGACTCTTGTTTCGACCAAAAACAGCTTTTCATACATATTTGAAGTACAACAGGCGTGGGACTGTCTGATTTTTATTCTATTTGTCTGGCTGTAGTGATTTTAAGTATTAATGAGCTGAAACAGAGTTTGAGAATGGGATTTCTCTCTGTACTTATAAATCTGGTTTCGCTGTAAAATCTCTCTTCCCTTCTGTGATGAAATCTGGCACATACTCTTTATTATTAAAGAGAGCTTTTTTAATGGATTTTTAGCAGATTGCAAGATTAAGGGTCGTGATTTTTAAGTAGAAATTAGCTCTGAAGCTTGTTTTAAAAGGCTCGGAGCGTTCATGGCTGACCTGAATGAGGTCGCTCTGTCTCTGAGGCTGTTTGCACCTGGTATTTGGGCGATTGGATCACAAGTGGACGACACTAAATGCAGAGTAAACAGGGTGTGAAACATTTTGAACTCGTCCACATTCAGAGGTAGTCGAAAACGCAATCGACCGCATAATGTGTGATGTAAAGAGCACAATGTTTTTCTATCGGTCATGACTTCTAGCACGAACCCACAATGTGTTCAGCGTGGCCTTTAGGCGTTCATTTATAAAACTAAAGCAGCTGCTCTCCGCCTCTTTTTATTGTATTTTTATTTTATTTTATTTTTGTTTCATCAAGCTTATTTATCTATTGCTCTTATATTTTATTTAGGGCCGGGACTTTAACGCGTTAATTAAGATTAATTAATTACACAAAAAATAACACTTATTTTTGCACCGCGGAACATTTCTCATTGGATGAGTTTCGGCGGACCGATTATACTGGAGCACCAACTAGTGTTCATGACTTCAGACAACAACAAACCACAGTGAACATGAACGAAGAAGCTGATGAGATCGCTTTGGTTGGCACAGTGGATGGGAATTTTTTTATAAAAAAGGACAGATGGAAGCATCGATAAGAGCTTGGTTGTGTGTAAGCTATGCAACAAGGAATTCACATATCACCGCAGCACATCGAGCCTCAAGTATCATCTCAATGCAAAACAACATATAGCAGCTAGCGTGGACGTTAGCCCGACTCCGAGTACAACGACTTGGTTGATCAAAAATAAACAATATTTTGTTGCTTAAGCTTATGTATTCAGTCATTATTCATGGTATACTAAAAATCCATGTGAAAAAATTACTTCTCAATGTTCTCAGGTCAAATATTTATATGTGATTAAAATGTGATTAATTTCGACTAATTAATTACAAAGCCTCTAATTAATTAGATTAATTTTTTTAATGGAGTCCTGGCCCTAATTTTATTATATAAACAAAAAGGTGTCTCTCTTGTCCGGGTATGGACGTTTCATCTGAGAAACGCACACGTTATTGCGTGTACTCAGCTGAAGCGAACTTCTGGTCCGTATTTATTTTTCGGTCTGGCTAGTGGCTAAACTGATCTCTAAAACAACTAAATTGTCTAAAATAAAATGTTTTGGTTCGCTAAAGACGAGGGGAGATGGTGAGCATTGATAACAATTGGGTGATTCTCACGAAATCCAGACTTGGAGGGTGTCCAGCATCAGATTTTTTAAAAAAGCCCTTGACGCCAATTTTTTTGCACATATACGATTAAGGTCTGAACTTACTATAACAATTATTTTTAGAGGATTTAAAAAATATTTCCTATAGAATTCTTTTTTTTTAGATTATTATCATTATAAAAAATTATCATTACCGCAACATGATATTTCATTAAATTTATGCATTTACAAACTCATGTTTCGGTAATGAGAACTAAAAAGTTGTCTAGGTACTATGACAAACAAAATTTCAAGTTTTTTCTGGAGAGAAAAAATAAGAATTGCTTACCTGGTAGCCATCTTGAGTGTCACAGTCAATTATGTCCCTTCCAACAAATTTTGTTTTGAAAATGTTAGTTCCTTGAGGGCTTAAACAATGATTAAAAATTGTTGCGGAGGATGAGAAAAGTTTTCTTGGACACATTTATATTCCTTATTATTGTCTCTACATTTACCAATAATCACCAAATACCACATGTTTCTTTACTCTAAATGTTTATAGTATAACATGCACTGAAGCTTTTTATTTTTTAGATGTTTAATTAGAAATAATTCCATGTCAAAGAACCCAAATCCAGTCATGGACACGTTGCGGTAATGAAACATTTCCTCTTAAATGTGGAAAAAACAACAAAATTGGTTTGTATGATGTTTTTTTAAATCAATATGTACGTGAAGAGATGTTTGTAACTGTATGCTTCTTATTTTGATACACTTGCTTTGCATTTACTTTTTTAATCAAAATGTTTCATGACACCTCATAAGTCTCATTTCGTGAGAATCACCCAACTATTCCGAGAGATTTGGCAGCCAGGCAAGAATTCAGGGACATGTAGATAACCGGAAGTCCACCGGAAGTTATGTTGCGTCCACAAAAGCTGCTTGTTTATGTTGTTGCTGCTGAAACCATTTATAAACAAGGTCTCTCTCTCTCTCTCTCTCTCTCTCTCTCTCTCTCTCTCTCTCTCTCTCGTGTGTTAATTGAAAGCCTTTCTGTACATGAGATCAGTGGTCATTTGTCCTGTTTCTCTTCAGGCTGGGCTCCACATTAAGTCATTTACTGGGTAATAAACTTAATACATGAAACAAAAAAAAAACCTCTTCCCCATCATCATAATCCTCAAGTGCTTAATGCAGGCGCTTAATAATGTTGAATAATCGCAATAAATCATTTATATTCATTCATTTAGCAGATGGTTTTTGTCCAAGGCAATTTAAAATGAGAAACAACACAGGCGGGTTAAGGAAGAAGCTAATCTTTATTATAAAAAAACTGCTAGGAAAGAAACAAGCTGTACTTTTCCTTTTTATAATTTTTCAGTTGCTAAGAAACAATGAATCTTTTTATACGGTTATCACGGTTTGGCTACTCTCTTTACAACATCGTTTTGTAAGTGTGTTTTTAACCTTCTGTGTTTCCTTCTGTATAACTTTTTGATTATAGAAAATTGATTTTATATACACAAGAACAAGCAGAAAAGGAAACATTTGAATCACCTTATGGCTTCTCATGTGGATTGTCAACACAGCAAAACTAAATATGAGCAGTTTAAAGAAAAAAAGGCAATTTTCTGTGCAACCTCCTTTCTGTTTCTGTTTAAACTACTTTTTTAAGACACTGGTGATTATTGGATAAAAAATCCTTTATATAATTTTTTTTTTATCCTTATGTCGATTTACTTACCCAAGCAGAGCATACAATAGATTTATGCATTTGGCGGATACTTTTATCCAAAGCGACTAATATTATGTCAGAGTACGGCTGCTTGTATTACTAGTAAACACGCTACATCATGGCTTTTGTCATACTGAAATGAGACAATAGTGGCACTACTTTCATTTTCGAAATTTCCTATCTTGAGATGTCTGACTGAAGTCCTATGTGTTCTCTGCAGGTCAAGCCGATGTCTGCTTTAATCTGCATTCGTCTCTTCAGCTGTATCTCCTAATTTTTGTTTAAACTCCTCCTGTCTTTTCTAGTTTGTCTTGTATAACTATAAATTAGTTGAGTTTCAGTCCTTGTTCTTGCCTTAGACTTTCAATGCCACAGTCTGAGTTGTAGGCAGACTTGGCTATTTTAAGTGCCAATTCATTTAATTTGTCCCTTGCTTCCTATTTCCCCTCCCTTCCTCCAATTATTTATTTCTTTTCCTCTTTTTGTTCGTCTGTTCATCCACTGGCTCAGTGTTCACTGTATGAGAAGCTCACGTGTTTTTCCAAGTAGACAGTTTGTTGCTAAGTGACACGAAAAGAGAAAGGGGCTGAAAGTGAATGAGAGGCAGTCGGTGTCGGCTCTCTGCTGTGTGAAAGACTCTCGCTCTCTCGCTCTGGCCCTCTCGTGTGGGTGACATTTTGTGTTCTGGTGAATTGAGGACTTCAGTAATTAAGCTTCGAGTCATTTTTTTTTCACTATCGTCCGAAACCGCCTACTTACAAAACTTTATAGTGGGTGAAAAGCAGTAGGCGAGGCGAATAGTATGTCCGAATAGCATTTCAAAAACTGTAGGTGAAAAGTACTCGCATGACCTAGTACTTCCAGCAAGATCCAGAAGTGTTCCTTCGATAGACACTTCACTATCCTTGGAAAAAAGTTATCCAACAAAACGGAGGAAATGCATCGTCATATTCCAAAATGTTAGAAAGCGGTAACGCAAATGTGTTGCGTAAATGCAAATACATATACACTCACCTAAAGGATTATTAGGAACACCTGTTCAATTTCTCATTAAGAAAATGCCTTGTTGATGCAAGAGGTCAGAGGAGAATGGGCCGACTGATTCAAGCTGATAGAAGAGAAACTTTGACTGAAATAACCACTCGTTACAACTGAGGTATGCAGCAAAGCATTTGTGAAGCCACAACACGCACAACCTTGAGGCGGATGGGCTACCACAGCAGAAGACCCCACCGGGTACCACTCATCTCCACTACAAATAGGGAAAAGAGGCTACAATTTGCACGAGCGCACCAAAATTGGACAGTTGAAGACTGGAAAAATGTTGCCTGGTCTGATGAGTCTCGATTTCTGTTGAGACATTCAGATGGTAGAGTCAGAATTTGGCGTAAACAGAATGAGAACATGGATCCATCATGCCTTGTTACCACTGTTCAGGCTGGTGGTGGTGGTGTAATGGTGTGGGGGATGTTTTCTTGGCACACTTTAGGCCCCTTAGTGCCAATTGGCATTGTTTAAATGCCACGGCCTACCTGAGCATTGTTTCTGACCGTGTCCATCCCTTTATGACCACCATGTACCCATCCTCTGATGGTTACTTCCAGCAGGATAATGCGCCATGTCAAAAAGCTCAAATAATTTCAAATTGGTTTCTTGAACATGACGATGAGTTCACTGAACTAAAATGGCCCCCACAGTCACCAGATCTCAACCCAATAGAGCATCATTGAGATCTGGTGGAACGGGAGCTTCGTGCCCTGGATGTGCATCCCACAAATATCCAACTGCAAGATGCTATCCTATCAATATGGGCCAACATTTCTAAAGAATGCTTTCAGCACCTTGTTGAATCAATGCCACGTAGAATTAAGGCAGTCAAACACAGTATTAGTATGGTGTTCCTAATAATCCTTTAGGTGAGTGTATTAAACAGCTGTCTCTTGTGGTTATTGCGCTTGTTGAACGTCATTCCAGTTAATGACTAACTTGTTATTATGCCAGATGTAAAAAAAGATTTGAGGTACCTTTATTTTGACACTCTCCACCTCCTCATTTCTTGACGTAACATCCATCTACACATTTCCGCCGAAGCGTGCATTTTTGTTTATTTTCATCTGACTGTTAGATCTGATGATGGTGTGACAGGCCAAATGCTTAAGTTGAACAGCTTTATATTTGTATATTAATTTATTATTCAATTTAATTAAATTTTTTTCTAAAAATACCTCAGTGATTGTCCCTATTGCACATTTTGGCACAAACTATCTCAGTATGCGGTTTTGGAATCAGTGTTTTTTGTCTTTTACAAAATGCATGCAAGTTATTATTATCTGCCGGAAATGGCTTGCAAAAACTGTTATATTTGCAGAATTGCTAATTTTAAGATTAAAAAGCCTAATTTGATAAATTGAAATACTTCACTCGTATTGCTAGCTGCAAACATTGTCAAATGAGACGAAATAATTAATAAATGGCCGTACATTCTGCGTGGGCTTTACCATCTGCCACCCTCCGCTCTAGATATTGACTTTGTTCGTCGAACAACTCGACCATTATACCCAGTCAGAAATGTTTCTGATATATTCTTGAATATGATTATTGATGTATGACTGTGTAGATTAGAATAACAGGAGCTCAGTCTAATCTGATCTCTCTGCACCTTTCTCCATTCGCTTGTGCCGTGATCTGGAAACAACGGCTTTATCTCAGAGCCCGTGTCAGTGTTAGATGAGGTGAATGTTTCCCTGCAGAGGGCACACAGCCCTCCGCTGAGCTTAAACTCAACGCCGTGTGCACACAATTAGCCTCCCAGCTATTTTTTCCTCTGCTAAAATAGAAGCAAATTAAAATGCTGTCATTACCCCTTCCATGGAGATAGCGTGTCCTCTGGCTGGTGGTCGTGCAAATGATACATCGGTTGTTTGCGTCACGGCACCTCTTGCACAAGTGCACTCTTACAGTTACTGTTTGTCTCGCCAGCTCTTTAACAGGAGGTTGGCATTCATTCGTTGGATTCTTTTTGGTAAACTAAAAAAAGAGTTTGTGGTACTTAAAAATGTGGCAGTACATTGTACAGTGCACTCAGCAGTTTTCTGTCTGTAATTGTTAAGAACAATGACATTTCTTTTATGGAATTTATTGATTTTACTGTAGGGCACAATGTTTAAGTCGCTCGTCGACATGAATTGTTAAGCAGTACCAGAAATATCTTGCAGTGTGACATGCTATGCTTTTACTTAAAGTATTTTAAATTGGCCTTTTATATAGGTATTGAAATTATAATAATAGGGACCAGCTATAGCATGTTAAACATTTTCCTACAGGATATGTATACAGTGTATTGTACATACAGTACTGTGAAAGTCTTAGGCCACCACCACGTTTTAATGTCCATCCATATTTATTTTTCAATCCATTTTATTAAGATACAAACAGAAAATACATGAAATGTACCAAAAAATAAAAAAGTAATTTTTAGGACTAAAGGTCTTCTTTAGGCATCATCTGTGTTTAGTGTGACCTCTCTTGACACTAAACACATCTTGAGCGTTTCAGGGCAGAATGAAGTAAAAAGACTACTTATTTAAAATGAGAAATTAGGATTTAATTTTATTTAGGTTTAAGGGATCCTGCAGTTTCCTGCTACTGCTTAAGTGGAAGAGGAGTTTACCCTAAAAACCTTACACATCAATTTATATTTTTATATTGTTTTTAATACTATATACACATTTTCTGTATTTTCTGGATGTATTCTTCTATTAAAGAGACTGAGAAACAATTATATATGATCACTATAACATTGCAAAAACAACAAATCTAATTCTAGCATGGTGGCCTAAGACTTGCACAGTACTGTATGTTATGGGTCTTCAACTGGGAGTCCGGGGCCCCTTGGGGGTCAATGGTGATATTAATAGGGGTCCTCCAAATATTATTGAAATTCAAAATATTTTTGGAAAAAATTAAATAAGGCATTAAACAAAAATGCATTAATAGGCTCATAACACACAGATAAGTTGAGTTTACTTAAAAAAAAAAAAAGCAAACTTGTTGCCCTAAAAAATTTAAGTAATGATTACTTGAGCAACTTGAGTGAAGTTTACTTGAACATATAAGCTGTTCTAACAACAATTTTAAGTTGAATAACTTAAAATTCTTAGGATTAGTTGACATTACTAGAAATTTGAAAAAACTAAATAACATTAGTTTTTACACCAGGGTAAAACTAAACAGGTTAAGTTGTATTAACATAGAACATTTAGTTGGTGTAGCAGACAAATCAAGTTGCCTTTTTTAATCCTTTATATTACTTTTGGTGTTATAAATGGTATTATTACACAAAATTCATGACTGACTATAAGTAAATCATTGAATAAATGTGATTCTCCACAGAAACACACACACAAAACTGTCAATAATCAATAATATACAATAATTATTGTCTCATTTGACAATAATATAAAAGCTTAAACTTGTATGACATTTTATTAACACATATTTAAGTAGTGAAAGTTTTTATCAGTTTATTCTGTGAAGAAGCCGAAAATAATCAAAATATTCAGGCACAAAGGATTATGGGTATTCGTCACAACATGAACTAACAATTTTAAGTTCAGTGTACTTGAATGTTTTAGTTTGGTGGATTTTGTATGCTTGAAAGTTAAATGAACTATAATTTTTAAGTATTTGGTCCAAAACTCAAAATATTAAGTGATGTTTACTTCATTGTTTAAGTAGAGACAATATCTGGGTTAAGAGTGCAAAAGTGATCTAAAACTTTACTAAAATGAAGGTGCCCTAACATGTAGTAAATTTAAAATGTTAACAGTATGTATTTGTTTATACAAAAAGTACGTTTTATATTTTTGTAACATGACCATTATAACAATTGAATAAATATACACTCTTAGAAAAAAGGTACAAAAGTTGTCACTGGGGCGGTACCTTTTAAAAAGGTCCTAATATGTATCTCTTGGTACAGATATCTACCTTTAAGCTACTAATATGCACCATTTAGGTAGGAACCTGTACTTTTTGAAAATGTACCGCCTCAGTGACAACTTTTGTACCTTCTTGTACCTTTTAATCTAAAAGTGTACTGGGGTTGTCTTGGTCCTTCTCTCTATCCATTAAGGGGTCCTTGGCCTGAAAAGACTTTAAAGACCTCTGGTCTAGAAACATACATATTGTACTGTCCAAAGATTGATCAGAGTTTAGTAATACCTCCAGTATTGTGTATAGACCTATCTACTTTTCTATGTGAGTGTATCCAGATGCCAGCAGTCAAATCCCTCTGTGTCCTTCCAAACAGAGGAAATGCCCTTCCAAAAGAACCAGACACGCACACGCGCACTCCCTTTGTCTTTTTTTATTAAGCAGGCCACGGGTACGCTCGTTCATTGCGATTCGTTTTTCATCACTCGTGTCACTTTACCCTAGTAATGTCACCGTGACCCAAAAAAAACTTCTTTTTCATCCAATACGAAGTCACACTTTTGTTTAAAAGCTGATTTTAATAATTTACAGTCTTCACTTATACTTGTGTTCTAGCCAGATGGGATGCATTAAAACTTACAAAAAGAAAAGCGATGTCTCCTGTATGGGATTATGAATTTGTATTAATCTTTTGTCATCCCTTTTGCTTGTTTTTAGCCACACCCACTGAAATTATTTAATTGATAATTATTGATGTAGGTTTAACTCTGTCTGGTCTCATCACACAGCATTTTCGTCACGTTGCACCTGGTTATAACACGATGCATACTGTATCTCATCCATAGGGCTTTGTATTTTTATTACAAAGGCAATTCATTTTTTTTTCACTAAAAATCTCAACTTTACAGCCGCCTTGTCACTTTTAGTGTTCTGTCAATGAAATAATAAAAATAGGGTTGTTGAATTTATCCCTTGTTTTGCAGTTATAGCATTTTAGAGCCACAGCTATGAGCACCATCCTGAGAAGGGCACAAGCTGGCCTTCACGTGAAGAAAGATTTAGGAGGTCTCCTATATCACAGTCATACATGTGCATGCACTCGTGATTCATAAGACTGCTGAACCGATTCATCGCCGTAATCCATACGGCCGCATCGCCTTTTTTATGATGTGACTTTACAGAACAATAAAACTGGAGTGGGCGTGTTTGTGTCCATCTTTTCTCTCCGTCTATTTCAAGACGGTCTTTAGCTCCGACCTCGGATGAAACGGAGAGAACAAAGTGATAATTGTTATAATTGCTGAGGGAATTAAACACCACAGCCCCGCAGTCACCATTTCCATCTACATCTCCGTCTTTCTCTCTTTTTTTGCCTGCTGGCTCGCGCTCGCACGGTGCAGGCGTAATCTTTTAATCAATGATATCGAGCCGTGCTATGGTTAGAAGTTTTATTCGCCTACTTCAAGGGCTGTGTGTGAAAACCTGCACCGATTCCTCTTCATTTTCGAGGGAATTGAGATATTATGCCTTTCTGAAAGGTGTGCAACCATTATCCGACCGTTAAGAGCTTTCGGGTTTATGTTTGTTTATGTGCGTGTGAATGTGTTTGTGACAGCCAAAGGTGGAAGTTTTAAAGGAGCTTCTTGCGCTGGATTGAATGGTTCCCATGACAATCGGGTTGTTGGTTGCCATGGGAGCCTCATCCTGGTCTCTCCTTTGGCCCGTTCACACTCGACAGCTGTCATCTCGCCCATGCACATACAGATTTCCTCAAGCCAATCCTTTTTTTCACCTCTTTTATTTATTTGACCCTGTGTGTTTCTCTTGTATTTGGCTTGCAAGTCATCCATGCATTTATTTGTTGGATGCTTTAATCCAAAGTGACTTACAGTGTATTCAAGATAAACATTTTATTGACCCATTCTCATGCATAAAATTCTCATGTGTCAACTTATTGGCAGAATAATTTAATATAGAAGGTGAAAATGTATGAAGGAGCTTTCAGACCTTTATACCTGATGACAAATCTACTAACTAAACATACAAGACCTCCTGAAAGGAACACAGTGAGTGCAATCCACAGGAAGCTCCAGAGGAGCACCCGGCAAATGGGATCCCGCAGAGATCTCCTGAGGATTACCTAACCAATGGTTTCGCTTGATGAATCTGTCCTTTTGTTTGTTCTGCACATCTTTACAAACACATGCAGTGGATACAGTTACAATGTAATCCTGCAAAATCAATTTTATTTTATTTCTTTGGTTTCTCTCCCTTTGCTCGGCATCATTCCAGCTTTCTTTATATCTTAATTTTATACCATTTTCCTTCATTTTATTCTGGTGGTCTTATGAATGATTTGTGTGTACGCTTAAGGGTATCCCATTTTCTTTTGCTGATTGGAGAATACTTAGTAAATGAAGCTTATTGTGTTGCGTAAAATTGGCTTTACGTTTATATTAAGGCATATGACAGACAGTTATATCCTAAACAAATTTTTATTTTATTTTATAGTGTTTGGCTGGTAGAGCATTACATTAGCATGCGAAAGATCATTGGTTCGATCCCAGGATAGGGCTGGGAATCGTTTGGACTCTCATGATTCCATTCAAAATCGATGCTTGGGTCCCAATTCGATTCACAATGGATTATGGATTCTCGACATGCCAGTTATGCATCTTTGTGACCATTACTTCGCATTTGCCCTCAAAGTCGGACTAGTATGAGTACTTTTTTGCTGCTAGTCTAGGAACTGTCATATACTAGGGCTGTCACAATTATGAAATTTGGCTAACGGTTAAGTGCCTAATAAATTGTGACGATTATGACGATGAATTGCCTGTTTAGGGCTTTGACGACTATGATGATTGATTGTCTGTTTTATTGTTTTAACATTTAATCTCATACATTTTTTTGTTCACAAAATAATTTTCACACATTATTGTGATTATTTAAATTAAATCTTCCCTCAGTAAATATTAATACACATAACACATATTTAAAAGTAATAATTTAATGAATATATCTTTCTAAAAAACTGAAAATTCAAGTTACACTGTCAGTTAAGAAGCGCCATCTGAAACGGTCTCATTTATACACATGCTGCAGCTCCCCCTTGTGTTTCTTAAGAGATGTGCAATCATTGCGGTGATCTGAAATCATTGCGATGAGGTCAAACAATCGCGATGAGATGATAATTTAATCATTCTGTATACTGTACTTTAATACACTGTATCATATACTGTATTTTAATACGACTAAGTGCTCAATAAAGCCATTCTCATTTACACATGTTCTGTATATGTTTTTAAGACATATAAACAAGAAAAAAAGTCGTCGTACACCACTATCTCAGGGACACCCATACTGATAAAAGAGTCAGTGACAAAAACAATTCAATCTTTTTAAAAAACTTTTTAAAAGCATGCACCAGGTTTATTGCAATGCACATAGTGTATTTGTTAATTTATGCAATAAAAAATTACATTTGCACCATTTTTATGAAAGTTAAGACTGAATGGACATGAAAATGTCAAGTGGTGTAACAACCAATTGCGCCAAAGAATGAGAAATATAAAATATTTTATCCACCTTGATGGCATGTTAGCGTAATCATAAAAAAATCATTTTAAAAATAGCATTTTATTAGTTATTTCTGAATGTAAATTTTATGCGTTTTTGTTATATTTGTCCTGACATATGCATCTCCGTTTTTTTTTTAAATAATCTTTGACAAATTTTGTAAAAATATATGTAAACTAAACTAGATGGATTATATTATTCCACATTTTTATGGATATATTTTATGTTATACCAGTTACACCAATTGACACAGATCGGTTACACCACATTGACATTTTTGCAATTATCTCCCAAATATTCTGTAAATTAAATAAAACCTGAAATTTTAAATTTGGTCCTTAAAAAAGAAAATGTATTTTAATCTGCAAATTTAATTTTAAATTTTAACCTTTTCACATTTAATTGAACCACATAGACACAAAATAATTAACGTCACATCATTAACCCAAAATACATATAGCTTGAATGCACTGTAAGCCACTTTGGATAAAATCTCTCTGCCAAATGCATTTTACTAATATGTGCATTTCCTTGGGAATCCAACCCACAATCTTTGCACCTTGGCTTGCACAACGTCGATCAGCTGTGTTACATGAAAGTCGTTTACGTAAGTTTTCTTCTTTGCTTATTCAATGCCATGGGCCCTGGGGCCATCGTATCCTCAGGAATCAGCTCTTGCAGTGTAATCCTGCAGTAGCTTACTCCAGCACAATGCCTGACCTCTCCTGGCAGTCAGGACACCCCGAGAGCCCAGAGGAGAGGGCATGATATGCCCCGCCACGTCAGCGCTCCGCCACACTACACAGCTCGAGGAAGGGCAAACAGGACAGAGCCTCAAAACATTTGGACCTTTCTTAATAGTGTAGAGAAAAATTATTGATATATTGCAAAAGCCACAGTTGAAAGTTATCTAGTGCGTACCAAAAAAGTGATGGAAAACCCCAATAATTGCTTTTGCACCATTATATTTCCTAAACATATACATTTTTTCACTCTTTTAGTTGTCTACATGATTCAATCCAAGAGAACTTGCGTACTGAATAAATGTATAACTTGTAATGCACTGTATAGTTCCCTTTGGATAAAAGCGTTTGCCAAATGCATAATTGTAAGTGTAAATGTAAATGACTTTTAGTGCTAATATAAAACAGCTGGTTATCAGGCTGTTGTTTTGGCTTTATTAAAAAGCCTGATTCTCACAGTTTCAGGCAATGGTTTATCAATTACAGTGGTGATTTTTCCGGATTAGTTATGCCTTGATCCACTTATTGATATTATGATGCATTGAGTTGCCATTTTATCATAGTTAGCACTTTGTGTCTTTCTTTAAAATAAACTACTGCCATTTCCAAGAATGTGTTTGCATTTGAAATATGTGCGTATGCTTATTGTATTGGTAAATTGGTCATGGACGATTGTTCAGCTACTTTTGTCTGTATATCTACAGCTCTTATAGTCACATGCTTCTGCCCTTAAGCAGAACAAGCAATACAGTGTCACATTAACAAGATGGCTGACCCAATAATAAGTACTTTGGGTCATACACCTTCTCTTTTCCTGTTGACCAACGGTGCATATGCAAAACTATCAAGGGTAATCGCAAAAAAGATACCATATGGTTGTTAATCCAATACAAACAATTTCTCTGGATTTTGTGCATTTATAGTGCTCGCCACAAGCGTGCCAGTTGATAATAATAATAATACAAGTATTAATGGCAGAAGCATCTGCTTTTTAAGCCCCTGACAAACATGCTTTGAAAAATGCATTTGCGCTTCTGATGCACTTCTGATCATTCGCGTTCCAGTCTCTGCCTATAAAAATGAGTTCTGCGCAACTTAAAGAAAATGGAAATAGCTGCAGCGATGCTGACATTTGTGCTCAATTACACTAATGAGAGCATTAGGAGCGCGTCTGCATTTGTGCCAGAACTCTGAAATGGAGCTTTTTCACGCCTGAGCAGCGAGGTTCAGAAAGAGCCGTCTTAACTGTAGCGCGAACCCTGACTTGCTACGTAAAGCTTTTGTGCCATCACTTCATGTTGTTTTCTCTTCTCTTGCGTTCCTTTAGCGCGTTCCCGTGCCAGCAACTAGTTGGAATTTGGCCGGCCTCTAATGTTCCACCTCTTTAAAGTGATGAAGTTGGCTTGCCGTCTCTTATGTCGTCCCCACAGGTGCATTTGCCTCTGTTGCTTTATCTTTTCTGCAGTTTCAATGGGCTGCTAATGGCTGTGCTTGTCATGATCTAGAAGCTTTAGCGTGGCCCGTGCCAGCAGAAGTGAGGCATGTGCCAGGGCTTCACGATTCACCGCGCTGAATGCCAGCGAGATGCCCGACGTTATCCGAGCATCTCGCGCACGGGAACCCAGCAAAACCTGGCACCGGATGCGTCTTGCTCCGTGGGCCTGTGGCTAAACTTTTGATCTTTGTTGTTTTTTGAATTTGAGCTAGCACTGCCACAGGTGCATTGCAAGTCAGCTTTATTTTATTTGTCCTTAAAAACTTTGCTAGCACTCTAGCTGTCTAACACCAACTTTAGTTTAGTCTGCAGCCAAATTGGCGAAGAGCTCCCAGGCATGCATGGATACCTAATTTCTACTTGAATAAGGAAAATCTATTTTTTTTTCCAATAACACATTTCAAATTCAAATGTGTATGCATGTTCTGGAGTAAACAAGCGGGTGATTGACTGTTTTTATGATTCGGCTTTCATTTTTCCAGTCGACAGATTAAGTGTTGCCGTGCCTCCATCAAAAAGCTTCCCGGCTCTTAACAACTAAGTGGGTCGACAGCCCGCAATACTTAGCATTTTTTAGAGTGCATGAACAAAATGGCAATGCTAAGTTGTTTTCAACCACTGTTGAGTTATAAAAAAAACCTATGCTGGGTTGTTGTTATAAACTTGGGTTGAAACAACCCAGCATTTGCGTTGAAATATCACAACTGTTAGGTTTGTTCAAATTTGACCCAACTATAGGGGACATATCATGAAAATATTAGTTTAAGTGCTATATTTGGGTCCCCAGTGCTTCTCTCAACCTAGAAAATGTGAAAAAGAACAACTTAGTAACTTAGTTTTGGTAAACCATTCTCTGCAAGCATGTGAAAAAATAGGTCATTGGAATTTGGCTCCCCTTGTGATGTCAGAAAGGGATAATTCCGCCCCTTAATCTGCACTATCCAACCACGGCACTTCTTATTTAGAGCATGATCAGCTCATTTTTGCTCACGCTCACAAAGTGGCAATGTTAAAATGCTATAATAGGTTATCTATATGATATTTTGAGCTAGAACTTCACATACCTACATCTTAAAGTTTTGTGAAATGTCGCTTTTGAAACAACCCACCATTTTGGTGTGTACTGTACGTCTCCAATTGTCTGTGGTGCATGCTGCCCCAACAAATACCAACATTTGAAACATACTAAAGTTAGATTTAAATGTTGGGGTATAATAATTATACAACTTAACCACTTAAAATAATGATACTTAGTGTTTGTTAAGGTGGCCTTTAAAAAAATAAAATGGTACAAGAAAGCCCCCCTTCTTTTTTTGCCATCTCCTATGCATCATACGCATCTTTATTAAATTTCCCGGAAGCCTCCGCTTCAACGCTAGCTCAGATTTATTGCTTTATTAATCTACTCTATGTATTAAGTACTCTTGGCATCACCGCTTGCATCCAGAAACTGAGCCGGCGCTGCTCGGCACGTTGTCACCTGGTCTGATTTAGCAGGTGCTAACCTCCATCAGCCAGGAAATGTCAGGCTGCCCTGGGCTGAGTTTGTCGGCCGCCTCCTTCAGGGCAGCGTCTGCTAATTTGAGCAGTGTGCCGTTTAGAGAGCAGCGTCTGAAATATGATCCGCTTATGAGACACGATGTCGACGTACCTTGTACTTTGTCGTAGTTGCGTTTTAATTAGCATGTCACAGGTAAATGTTGAAAGTAAGTGGGGGCTGATTCTGACACGATCATTAGAGCGGGGCTGTATAGGTGTTAGCTCCGATGGTAGAGCATTGCTAACATATACTGTCTTATGGCGGTTTCCATTGTGTGGTACCGCTCGGCTCGGTATGGTTTTCCATTTGCAGTTTTGCACCGCTTCACAGACTATAGATTATAGACGTTACTTGCATTTCCCCCACTGCCGTGACATCATCATAAATGCAATACAAGCAGATGTTCAACACAGGAGCAACGCAGCATGTCGATGAAACAGTGCTCTTGATTGTCGGCATGCAGATGTTTTTTACCGCTAAAGGGGAGTTTGGGGACATCACTTGGTTTGCTCGACGGCGCACAAGGGTAAGCTAATCTTGCATTTAGCAATTACGCTGGTAGTGACGATACTTTCTGACCAATCAGTGCAGTGTTACACATCACGTTTTAGTATTAGTACGGCTATCTTGGAACGTCAACTGATGTGGTACTAACAAAAGTATCAGGTACTAGGTACTGTACATAGAATACCTCCCCACACACACACCCAAAAAGGAGCTGTACCAGGCCGTGCTATTCAGTTAAAAAGCAACAATAGTGGTAAAAAAGTCACTTTGTAAGTGCTGGTTACATGATTTCTTTTTCTCGATTATAAATGTTTTAAAGACAGAGCTGATCGGCATGCTACTGTCTCTCTGGTATTTGAAGCACTGATGCAAAGATGCACCTGACGTGTCTACATATTCCCTGTAGGGCTTACTGGTGCTGCAGGCAAAGAGGCGTTACAGTATCTGTCGATCTCGAACATACTGAAGTCCCTTTAATGCACAGCTGACCAATCTCGGGCAATCTAGGGAACCATCGCTAGCAGCTATGTTTTAATGTAATGGCCATACAAGTACGTCCCTTATCTGATTTAATGGGGAAAATGTCCGAAACTGTTTGCCACAATTATAGGTTGTCAAATCAGCAGTAAAACTATGGTATGATAAATTTGTCTCAAAATAATTTTTTTGGCTGGTTTTAGCTAATGCATACATTTTCATGAGCTAAAACGAAGCAAAACAAGCCAGGCTCTTATCAGTAAGGGAATTGGCTCTTAACCGAATGGCTGGCCTTTTCTGTGGCTGCCATATTGATTGATTGTTGCGATTTCTCATTCATTTGTGTCTATCTCCTCCATATATCTGCCTTGGTTCACTTATGTTAATCGGATGGTGTTCTTACTTGGTAACACTTTTTTGCATTTTCTTTGTGTAGTGTACATCAAAAGTATAATTTTTGTAGAGCCCTGTGGTTGAGACTTCATAAGGGCATTTGTTTTCCTGAAACATGGTCATGTTGTTTGATTCCTTTTTTCTCTTACTTCTCGAATCGCATTAATGCAGGTCCATTAAAAATTAGAGGATGCGTGCCTGCTCATAAAACCGTCTGTGGATTCAGTATAACAGCTTTTAGTGTATTTTAATGTATTGTTCTTGAATGCATCCTTTCCTGTCGTGTACATTAACCTATTATGCATAGTTTAATAGCTTACTAGATAGTGACAGTAAATAATGAGGAAATCGAGCTTGTTGGTTTTAAAGAAACTTCAACCCCATGGTGTACCAGATTGGGGGACGTTGAGCACCATTTATTCTTTAAAGATTACTTGCCAAATATAAGCAAGGCCAGTCTGTAGTGATAAACAATTTAGAGCGACATAGCAATTTAAGTTTTGCTAATTGTTTTCAAGTTGTTTAAGAATGATGATTCTGTAAATGTGGCAAGATATTAACCATAGACTGTAAAAAATATGGATGTAGTGTTCGTGGCGTCACCCATAGGTTTGTGAAGAGCTTTTATTAAGCTTAAAGCAACACCAAAGAGTTTTTTTTACCTTAAAATAGCGTTTCCAAAACAGTTTCAGTGGTTCATCCACTCGAAACAGGGTGATTGGCGCTTTCACATTCGCTTTGCAGCCCTCTATCGGCCAAAATCGCACTAAAGAAGTTTCCAACCGTCGGGTAGTGGTCCTGTAGTTCGAGTGAAAACTACAAAAACTTGCTTTACGGCAGACCTACAATCCAATCAGAGCCAGCTATGCTGCAGTATTTACGACAGTGTTAATGAACAATTACGCTTCTAACCTGTAGGGGGAGCAAAGAGCAAAAACTCTTTGGTGTTGCTTAAAGTAGGTGGTGCCTGCCATCGCCATCCTGGCCGTGCATCACTCGTGGATTAACGAAAATGGCTAAAGAGGCGGGGCGTGGGTGAAGCTGAGGTGGCTGGTTGCTGAAACCACACCCACCTAGCTCGATTCTAGTGACAGCAGTGGCAGTCACCCATCACTCAAGTGGCCACGCCCTTAATTATGCATAATTTTAAGGCTTACCCCCAGTCACATTAGCTACAAGAGACTGAGACAGAGCGACAGGCTACCATTCTTTTTCAATGGGAGTGGCCGTTTGCCAGCGACAAGCGACGAGCTCTGTGTCGCTCACTGTTGTAGCTAATGTGACTGTAGGGTAAATGTAATTTAAACAGAAGAGTTAAAGGGCTAAATTAGCAAAAACACTTTTTGTACCAAGCTGTAAACACTTTATTTTTTACTTTTTGAGCCAGCCTCTAGCGGCCAGTCGATGAATTGCAGTTTAAGTCACTTCCGTATTGGCTTCAATAGAGATCCGAAGGCAATATGTTAGCGCTATAGATACCAAAGGTGGTATTTTTCCTGCCCTTTATGCAATATTTTTGCAGGAAGCCATGGGCTGCTTCCACTTCGACACAATAAATGAGGTGATTTAGCAGCCACGTTATTTAAATTTTCCATTTTGAAGTCGGAAAGAATTTAGGCCACATTTTAAGTGTGTTGTTAATGGAGACTAACGAATTCTTACTTGTACGGCTGCCATTTGCATGATGTTAAAAAGGGAGCAGGCTGGCACCGGCAACCTCCTGCGGCACTGGAGGCTTCTAAAATGGCACTGAGGAGATATGCAAATGTGCCATGGAGAGGGACCTAAAAACCTCGGATAGGTTTCTACAGTCACCAAGAGCACTGCATAATGACAGTTTTACTAGCTGAAGGATCCTTCAGGTGGTTTTAACGCGGTGATCTTTGTTAATTTCTGCAAGGAGTTGCTCGATTTGTGAATGTGAAGATCTACACATTTCTATTTTTTGCTCTTAAGTGCTTGGAATCTCCGCAGCAGCCAGCCAATAACTGTAGGCAGTGTCATCTAAATTAATGATGGGTGACTTGGTACCACGGCAATGCTCTTTCCTGTGTTTACTTCATGGGTAATTGGACCCTCCTCTCGCCCTTTATGGATGTGGATATGGACAAAACAAAACCTAACAAAACGGTGATTAACTGTGCTGCCTTTCGCTCATTCCCCCTCAGTGGCCGTCATAAAGCCACTTCTTTTATTTTCGGCCAGAATAGAGGCTCCGACAGAAGTGGAGCCAGTTAACATCTGTTCAGGAGACCTCCTGAGACAACCAACGTGAAGGTCAGACAATGACAAACGCTCTGTTAGTTGTTACACAGGGGCTGTTTTGGCAAATAGTGTAGAAATCTGCTTTTGCACGCACAGGGCAGATTATAAATGCCAAAAATGATCACTGCTTGTCTTTATTACCCATCTCTTTTTTGATATGAAATCTTTAATTATTTTAAGTAGTACTATTGGTTTTATGGCTATTGTTGATATAAAGTATAGGCTTGTCTATGTAATACAGATAACACAAATTAAATAATTGACAAATTAGATGTATTACAAAGCTGCTGAAGTGTAGTATGACACATTTTACACTTATTACATGCTATTTTACTCAAAATTTTGTAAAGTGAAATCATTTATTATCTACTGACAGGGCAACGTTCATGCGTTTTAGACCGTTAGTCTAAAGATCCCAGATCTGTAGTAAATTTAAGCCCCTCTCCCTTTTTGCACTTCTACGGTACAGACCAGCATTCACATTTATAACCTTCCTGTATCTAGCTGTCAGTCTTGACTCAGGCTTGTCCTCTAAAATTGCTTTTATATATCTGCACGCACCCTTTTTTTAGTCCTTTTTTCAGTATAATTTCTAAAGGGATAGTTCACCCAACAATATAATTGTCATCATTTACTCGCCTTTATTTTTGTTTTTTAAAATATGAGTTTTTTATTCTGTTATTCTGAACACAAAAGATGTTTTGATAAATGATTATAAGCACACAGTTGACAGTACGCATTGATTTCCATAGTATTTCTTTATCCTACTATGGAAGTCAATGGGTACCGTCAACTGTGTGCTTATCATCATTTATCAAAATATCTTATTTTGTGTTTAACAGAATAAAGAAACTCATACAGGTTAAAAACACATAAGGGTGAGTAAATGATGAAAGAATTTTCATTTTTAGGTGAACTGTTCCTTTAATGCAACATTTCATTAACGTTGTGTGTGTGTTGAATGATTTTCAATTCATTTGAGAGTCAAAAGCACACTGCTCTTCTATTTAATTTCTTTCTAGCATCTGTCTTGCATTTGTGCAGATGTGTTATTGTTAACGTCCGACTCTGCGAAGCCACACTACAGCTTACGTCAGTGAATTCAGGTCTCTTTATCTCGCCAATGAGCTGAAGAGCATGAAGGGTCCTCGAACCCTTCGGCAGAATGTGCCCTCATTTTTTATTCTCTTTCTCTCAACTCTTATAAGCTGCCTGCTCAGGGATCTGCTTCAGTCTTGTACAATGCTCCATTAAAGCCAGACTGGCAATTATAGCTTAGACATTCGACTGCATAAATAGTAGCTCAATGGCTTTAATTGCAGTTTTTGAAGTTATGCTGGTAACAGTGGTATTGTTTATGAAGATACACCAGAGCCAAGGTCATGTTTTCGTGTGACGCGCTAGCTGAATAGGAAAAATTCACTTTGTTAACAAAGGCATCTTTTACGGATTTTTTTTTTAATTAAAGGCATTTTTTTCAGTGATTAAAATATTTTTCTTAACCAGGATAATGCACTTTTTTGTAAATTAGCATTTTTATTATGCTCTTTTGTTTAGGTTCAGTAATTTCACTTTAATGGTAATAAAAAGGTTATTAGTCAGAAATTAAAATGCTGTATTTTTTACAAATGTCACTTTAGTCATTTTAATTTGGTATCTAACACATCTGACTGTCTTTCACTGCAAAACCCTCTAAGTACATGACAAAAAAGTCTGCAGTCACTCTTCACTGTCCTTTCTGAATAAAGGTTAAAATGCTAAAAACAGTTAAAGGGATAGTTCACCCCAAAATCTAAATTATTTCATAATTTACTCTCTCTCATGTTGTTACAAACCTCTATAAATTTATTTGCTCTGATAAACACGAAAGTAGATATTTTGAGGATTGTTTGTAACCAAACTGATCAGAAGCTCCATTGCCTTTCATAGTAAGTATGATAAAAGAATACTATGGAAGTCAATGGGGCCTCTGATTGTTTGTAACATAATGAAAGTAATAAGAGTAAATGAGGACAGAATTTAAAATTTTGGGTGAACTGCCAATATCTAATATATTTGGTTAAAACTCACACTGTCGTTCATTCAATTCTTCTTTTGCACACTTAGAGGACTTTGCTAAAATTTTATAGATCCTGGCAACAAACCGATATATTTTCCAGTCTAATGCCAGGAAAAAGCGTATTTGTTGAAAAAATATTGCTTGAATGCATAATAGGTGCCGAGAGTCATCTCATTTTGATAGAGTTGGCATTTCGCGGCCTAAAGCTCTTCATATATATATTTGTATGTTGCATTTTGCAAACGTTTCGATGCTCATGCAATGTCATGTTTTTGTCTCATTAATAGCATGTTTGGAACTTGTCATTATTTTTGCAGTAACCTGGTGTCGCCAGTGGTGCAGAAATTACACACTTCATATTCAATATCAGTTTAGATGACAATCTGTGGCCATTTTTCTCCTGCATGTTTATTTGCTGTGTGTAGGTGGAGACAGGTGTAGATATTATTCTTTGGCAGTAGTTCAGATGTTCGGATGATTATTAAATGCCAGATCCGAGTTCTTGTTGTTGTTTCATTGCCGTATATGTGTGCCGCAGTCTGCATGGCTGTTATGCAGTGCCATACAGTTACCCACAATTCCCTTTGTGCCACCACAAAATCAAGGCCTCTTGTGCGAGTGTACCACACACACACACATTTTGACCGACAACCAGAACCACTGATAAGACGGACACTCAATACTGACTTTCTTTTTTTAAAACCACAAATATAAACAGTGTGAGACTGGTCTTAACTGGGGCGCTGCATAGTTTAAGCAAGTGTGTGTGTGTGCACCATGGGACTCGGTCTCACTGTGGCCAGATGTCCCAACTTTATGTTAAGGGTGTGTGCCTGTGTACGTGTGATCAATTATCTTCTAATGAGCTTTAATCTCCCATACAAGCTGCATGCACTCAACCAATATGCTTCGCAATGCAAACCTATTTTTTTATCATTTTCTAATATGCCATTAATTTGAATTTCCTTCATTATATCTTTGTTTTCCTTGCTATTCAAGCAAGCTTTCTTTATATAGAGGACCGCATCTATGCATGTGTCACAGTCAAATCTTACGAGCCTGTGCAATATGTCATGACGCACATCTTTGGGATTATACAGAAGATATCATTTGCTTGTCATTTTTGCATGTAATGTTTTCAGTTTATAAAGCATTTTAAAGGCTGACTTATCAATCATTATTGAATATCATACCATTTACGGCATATTAAACCTGATACTTGAGTAATGTTTGACCAAAAAATGCATCTAACCAAGCACTTAGTTAAAAGTAAGCAATCCTCCAAGTATTTTTCAAACAACAATTCTGCACCCCTTTTAACTCTGTGGTTCTAAAAGCAAAGGCAGCCCATCTGCTCTGTGCAGACCACTTAGCTAAACACTTTTAATGTTTTTTGGAAACCCTCTCTTAGCAGGAGTAATTCAAACAACAACCTCACAATCATCTTTTTACATGATACTGATGGTCTAGCGCAAGGCTGTGGTACAAAGGCTTGTGTAATTCTGAACCAGACATCTCCTGGGATGTAAAATAGCACTTTTGCAATGAATTTTATATGGTCAGTTGAGCCACTGCAGTGAGGGAACGCACACAAAAGAAAATGAAAAGGAGGAAAAGCTGCATCTGCCCTGCCTTTTTAAGACTTGACCGGCACCCAGCACGCTGAGGGTTAAAACAGAACTGCAGTGAGTCCTACTGCAGTGTCTAAAGCATTTAGCTGATCGCAACAATACATCGAGAGAAAGAAAAAAAAATCGTAATGGATCTTTCTTTTTTTGTTCTTTTCTTCCAAAAATCCTTTTATTGCATTTGTAACATTTGGCACAGTACAAATTCATGGTGCTTTTACAAGATAAACCTGTAAAGATCAACATTGACCTTTTTTCTGTTTTTGTTTTATTTTTTAACGAAAGAATTCTCTGTATAAATGTTCTTTTGTATTTTCACCGCATTCTCTGTAGCATTGTTTAGAAATCACACAGAATGCCCTTTTTAAACAAGACTACCCTCATGTCTCAAATTCAGTACAGCATCTTAAAACAACTCATTTTTTAAATAAGAGTTATAAGTTAGAAAATAGTTTCAATTTATTTTTTAATATAATCTGCTTCTCTATTACCAGCCAATGGTAGTTTCAGTTTTTCCATATATATTTATTTATAAGCATGTACAACAAGAATCAGTCTGTAGGGTTTGCACTCTGTACAAAAAAAGGAGTTCCTGTCTTTTTTCCCTTTGTGCATTCTATTGCATGTTTTCATGACGGTGCAGGGGTTAAATTAAAAGAGGGGAGAGCAAATTATTTTGGATTGAGATTGTGATTTGTTGAGGGGGCGTACTATATCTGAGTTTCTTGTACTTTTTCCTTGTTATGAGTTTTTATGACAAGAGCCTCAGGAGTGGTAGTTATGGCACTGGGCAAGGTTCGAGGCAGAGAATTTCCAATACTGTTGCCTTCTGTCCATTTGGCTCCATGGCCCGGTGGCTTGTAAGTGTTGTATTTGGGCCTCATGGTGCTATAGTCTGTCTTATGCGGGCTGTAGTCCACCTTGTGAGGACTGTAATCCATTTTAGACTCGTGGGGACTGAAGTCAGATTTGCAGCTTACGTATTCCGCTTTGAGAGGGCTGTAGTCTGCTTTAAATGCACTGTAGTCCGGTTTGAAAAGGCTGCAGTCTGTCTTGAAAGGGCTGTAATCTGTTCGGGGCTTGGGCATACTGTAGTCAGTTTTGGATTTCGGAACTCCATAATCTGGTTTGTATGGGCTGAAGTCTGTTTTAGGAGTGTGAGATTTGAAGTCAGGTTTGTGAGTATTATATCCTGGTGTATAGGGACTCTGATCGGGTTTTTTATGTAAGTGGTAATCTGGCAATGACTTGTGTGAATAGTCTGTTTGTTTGTAAGAGCTGTATTCCAGAGTAGGTTGGTATACATAATCCGTTTTAGGTTTGTAGGTGTTGTAGTCTGTCTTGGGGTTGTGGATGCTGAAATCTCTAGATTTATGGATACTGTATTCTGGTTTTGGTTTGTAGCTGTAGTCAGATTTGTGGGTGTTGTAGTCCAGTTTGTAAATGCTGTTATGATCCCTTATCTCTGGTAGAGTCAGCCCCTCCCCTGCTATGTTGGCAGCAGACGCTGGTGGTGGCAGTTCTTCCTCTACTGGAATAATTTCCACAGTTCTGGCTGCAGCCACTGTGCTCCTTTGCTGATGCCGCTTTCGTAGTTTATAAAATACAATTAGCATGATTGCTGCTAGCAGAGTAACTGCCACAAAACAACCAATGATAATCTTTGTTGTCTTCATCACCTCATCCAAACTGGTACTGGCCGGTTTGGGCGGCTTTCCTGTTGTCACTTTCGAGCCAGGTACAGCAGATGGGCGGCTTGGTGGCGTGTCGGTACTCTGGAGAAGGACTGTTGGTGTTGAAATAAAAACCGGCTTAAACACGGATGGTGAGGCCGTGGTAGTGGTGCTGGCTCCTGCTGTGGTTGTGGTGGTTTTGGTCTTAGGCATTTCAGATGTGGGGCTCAGGACCTCGACTGTGACTGTGGTGAAGTAGCTGAGGTTAGATGTGTTCAGCTCAGCCGCACTTACATTTAAGTAAGCTGAAGCATTGGAATTTCCAGCTGCGTTTGACACCATGCAGGTATACATGCCCGTGTCACCTGCTAGCACGTTTGAAAAGTTTAAAGTCCCGTCATTTAGCACTGTTATCCGTGGGTGGCTTGATGCATGAGTTAAAATAGTCCCATTTGGTAGGAGCCATCGTACGGCAGACATGGGTGCTGTTCGGCATCGCAGTTCTGCCACACGTTCAGCTGAAATGTTCAGGTCTCTTGGGGCATCTGCGATGAAAGGGGCAGAGCACTGCATTGACCCTGTGTCTCCTCTGTCTAGCTCAACCAGCTGCCGGCCCCTCATGTGTGCAGGGGAGTGACATCGTCCACAGCATGTTGAGTTGGTGGGTATGTACTCGCGTAGCCAACGTGCGAGCCAAAGTGAGTCACAGCCGCAGTTCCAGGGGTTGTGGTGGAGGTGGAGTTCCACTAGGTATTTTAGTGGGGTATAAAGGTCATGGGGCAGTGAGCTGAGATTGTTGTGAGCCAGGTTTAGTTCCACCAATGAGGCCAGGTCATCAAATGCATTTCGTTCAATTAGCCCTATCTGAGAGTTCATGATCCATAACTTCTTGAGTGATGTCAGTCCTCTGAATGAGCTTGGTTTAATCTCAGGAAAGAGGTTCTCTGATATCTCCAGCTCCTCCAGCCCAACCAGAGGGGTCAGGTTGGGTATCTCACCTCTAATGTTACACATCCCCAGGTTAAGGTACTTGAGGTTGATTAGACCTTCAAAGGCTCCATCAGAGATATACTCCAGTTTTCTCAGTTCACCCAGGTCCAGTCGCATTAGGGAGGGCACTCGGTTAAATGCGTAAGATGGGATACTTTCAATAGGGTTATTTCTCAGCCACAGCTCTCGCAGCTTAGACAAATACTCAAATGCCCCACTTGGCACTACTGTCAACCTGTTATCAAAAAGTTCCAATGTATTTAGATTGGTTAGTCCACTGAAGGCACCCACTTCTATCTGTCTAATTGCATTGCGGCCCAACTGCAACACCTCCAGATGATGGAGGTTACGAAAAGAGTCGGCCTGTACAGACTCTATAGAGTTTTCCATCAGGTTTAGGTGCCGGGTGTTGGTGGGGATACCCGGTGGCACTCTAGTAAGCCCCCTCCTTGTGCACACCACCTTACTGAGTTGGTTGTTGCAGGAGCAATCAGTCGGGCAGCCCTGGGGCCCTGCCGCGGCCGCCACATCTACGCACACTTGAACCATGAGGTACAGGACACAGAGCAGGGCGGCTTTCCTGGCTCGACGCACAGCTACCCGCCCCAGGAGACTCATGATGTGGCACATTCATAATTCAGCATCGTCTGGGGGGGCGTGGGGTGATGATGGTGGTTGGGGAGAAGGGGGTAGTAAGTGGGGGAAGGGGATGGGTTCACCTCTTGACTAATGAAACCCTACCCTGGGTTAAACAACACTCTAGATTGTTTTTCCATTTACTGAACTGGAGGCTTAACATTCAGTGGCAGCTAGCAGAGTTGAGAGGGAGGAGTGAAAAGCCAATGATAATGAATAAAGTAATAAGGGGGATATATATTTCAATATATGAAAAACGGTTGGAAAGTCTAGACACCTACCTCAAATGTTTTATACGTCCAATTTTTGTAATCTCAAAATAGATGCTGATAATTTTTTTCCTCAAATTCCTATATTCCCAGGAGAAGCAAAGCCTTCTCTTTATTCATTTGTCAGAAAACGAGATGAATGCCAAAATGGCCCCTAATAAATCCACAGAGGACCATCCGAAGAGAAGCGTGTAGTGGCTCTGCGGGGCCTCAGAGCTTTAGGCAAGAGTACCATTCCAGTTTGGCTCCTATAGAAGCGCTCGTTCTCGCACTATCCACAGATGCTTGTCCTTGGATACCTCCGCTTGACGCCGCCACCAAATGCCTGTGTCTCCATAGTGAAACGCTCACACATGCTAAACCAAAGTAGAGGGAGGAAAAAGGGAGGGGTAGTTAGAGAGGATAAAAGATGAATATGAATGAGAAATCCAGTCTTTTCAAATGTTCCTCTATTCTTTTGTTTAAAGAAAAATAAAAGTGTCCTTTCAATATTCGCCACTCACTTTATTGTCTCTGACTCCCTTGGTATGTTTTGTCCGCTTGATTTGTCAATGCCTTGTCCAGCAGAAAAGACTGTGACACTGCGGTCATTAGCGCATTTCTTTCCTTAAGTAGCTCCGTGTTCCATCTTCATACATGCACGCACTTGCACGCAACGACTGCAGCAGCTTTTTTGCAAACTTCCCAATAATCCTTTAGTTGTGTAGAAAAGAGCAGGTAACTAGAGTCCTGGAAAGGTGTAGGGGAGGACCAGTGACAGAGGCAGCTCGGTAAGAATGCTCGTTCACTGGAGAGAGATCGCTTGCTCTCTGCCTCCTTCTCCTTCGCTCTCTCCTGCTTGCGAGCGCTCTCTCTCACTCCCTGGAATGAGAGAATAAAGAGAGAGTGTTTCTCCCCCCTTTCTGTGACGTCGTGTCGATCAGAGAAGTATCCGTATAGCGCTGCAGTGCCCTGAGCTCAGTGCAGAGTTGGAGATCTCAGCTTTGTCAGCGGCACAGCTGTCCAGCTCAAGCTGGTGGACCAACGCTGAGGCATGGGAAAGTGGCTCCCCACAGCAGCATATTTCCTTGCCTGCTTGTATTTTTAACCTTGTCAGCTCCAGGTTAGTCCTCTTCCTGCTGTTGTGTGCGACAGGCACAAATTTTTTTGCAGTGTTGTGTGGCACAATAGCAGACATCCAGGACATAGGCTTTACATGCTTGCTCTTGCTTTTGTCCTTCAATGGGAACGTGAATGTACTGCTGACGCATCACACTCCAAGCAGTGCATTGGTTTGATGCATTGGTTTTAGTACGTTAGCTCATCCGTGTCCGCCCCCTCTCTCCATCTCTCTCTCTCTCTCTCTCTCTCTCTCTCTCTCTCTCTCTCTCTCTCTCTCTCTCTCTCTCTCTCTCTCTCTTTCTCTCTCTCTCTCCTCTCTCCGCTCTCTCTCCTCTCTCTCCCTCCCTTTCTCTCTCTCTCTCTCTCTCTCTCTTGCACACTCGCTATCTCTCTTACTCTCTCTCTTTCTTTTGCTCGCTTGTCCCCCTCCCCTTTTTCTCTGTCTTTTTTCTCTGCCCAAGGACCTGGTATTTTGTAGAACTGTTCAGAGTTGGCTGCAGTTTGCGAGTGAACAGTTGTGCATTGTAGCAGGTTGCTTCTATTTAACAGATAAACACAGTCCAATTGATAAATGATTTTACTGTTGGCTTTCCCGCTGGGACTCAATTAATACCTTTCCATCTTTTTTTGGTTCTACTCCTTCCTTGCCCCCCTCCCATCTTCCCTTGTGAAAATTGATGTGGACTGATTTGTGTTGTCTAAACCTACAGTCAGTTGCACTTTAGTCAGTTAGACTGGCCGGAGTAGTAAGTCCTCAGGGATATGTGAGGTGGGGTGTGGGGATGCTGGACAGCATTGTATGTGTGTGTGACCAAAGGCATTTGCTTTCTTTAGCTGGATTAAGCCTCTTCTGGATGCGGTAGAGGGAGTCTCTGTACTGTGCAAAGCTGGTTTAGAGACACCTTTTCAGTCATACTTTCTCCCTCTCTTTAGAAGGCTAAGATTAAAATATCTCTGCTGTCATGCAGCGGGAGCTAAGACAGTCCCTGCTCTGAGAGAATAGAATGTGCAGTTTTAAACCTTTCCCCTATGGAGAGAGCTGTTAAACATTGCTCTGTAATCAGTCCCGCAAACCTTGGCCATGTTGGCTTACACCCAGTATTTGCCAGCAGGTGAAAGGTACTTTAAAGAGGTACTTGTGGAAAGGTTGCATCTCACACTTGTAACAGCAGATGTTATAGATTTGAACAGCAGTGCTAAACAGCACAGCACCCTGGGCAACTGATGGCTGGCATTTTGACACACCACTGTGTATGTGTGACAGTGAAAGTGTGATTGTGAATGTTGTTGTAAACGACACCTATAGCTTTTGGTAATGCCTGGATGCAAAGTAGGACACGCTGAAGGATTTGTGACCTTGTTGCATGTGGCAATGGATTCTCTGTGCGTTAGCATATATCACTGGTTTTTGGTGCGCATGCACCATACATCTATTTATGTCAGGCTGCGGGTGGTCATTGGCAGGCCACCACCATCATTTGGGCTACCTACCGGCTGTGACGCTGACCCAGAATGCCATGGCTATAGTAGGGATGCCCAACAACCCCCCCCCAACCCCAGGCCTTCTGGAATGATCTTATGCAGGCGAAGAGGGCCCAGCTTGCCAACTCGGGCTGCCGTAGGCTGAGGGATGAAGGGAGAGGTCTGCTCAGTATATGCACAAGCGACCCAGTTTGGTGGGTTGGGTGTTGTCAGTAAGTGGGCGCGTGAGGGGTAGGGATTGCTGCCTCGGGGTTTGCCAGTGTATCTGGGATATAGGGTCTGCCGCATGTAGGTCAGCCTGCCTCGTTTATCCAACTCACTAGAGACAGACCAACAACATCCCAATGATATCTGTGTTTACTGTACTGTGAAAGCAGTGCATATGGTTCTTTCAGAGCAGATGTATGGAAGTCAGTCTGTGATGGAGAAATGGTGGGAAAGCATTTAGTGAATCAAAGTAAAGCACACAAGAAAGTATGACCTGATTTTTAATGGCCGATTTTGATAAATCCACCCCCTAATGGACCATATGTCTAATATTAAATATCGTAGTAACTTTGCATAAGATTACAAAATATTGAATACTTTTTGTTGATATTATTAATTTACATACAGTGTAAAAAGTACTTCAATTGGTAACACCTAAAATGTAAGTTGTGTTTTATTCAAGTTAAAATTTCACTATAGGAAATAAATGTTTAATTTTTTTAGGTGTTACCATTTGAAGTAATTTAAGTTGATCCAACATTTTACTTACAGTGTATGTCGACCACAAAACCTTAATACTGGTATATTTGTAGAAAAACCCAAAAATACATTTGGTCTCATTCACTAAGCATGCGTACGCACGCATTTGTTCGTGATGTGCATTCGGACGTGTTAAATAACAAATCATGAATCAACAAAAACGTTCATAGTAAAATTTCTTCTAAATGTTTGCAAAAACGTAAGAAAAACTTACGCAGACCACACGTACGCAATAATCATGAACAAGGAAACAAACTCTATAATATATATATATCTATGTTGTATATTTTATATATTTTTTCCTTGTTCATGATTATTGCCTACGTGTGGTCTAAGTTGTTTTTTGCATACATTTAAAATAAATTTTAGTATGAAAGTTTTTGTTGAATCACGATTTTTTAGTTAAAACGTCATGAACAAATTTGTGCGTACACACGTTTAGTAAATAAGACCCATTGTACGGGTCAAAATTATCGATTTTTCTTATATGACAAAAATCTATATTATTTAAAAGTCATGTTCCATGAAAATATTTTGTAAATTTCCTACCATAACTATATCCAAACTTTATTTTTGTGAGTGGATGCAGTTTCTCGTGACTTTATTTGGACAACTTTAAAAGCGATTTTCTCAATATTAAATTTTTTTACTCTCAGATTCCAGATTTTTAAATAGTTGTATCCCTAACAAATCGTACATCAATGGAAAACTTATTTATTCAGCTTTTAGATAAAAATAAAAATAAACTTTTGATCGGTTTTGTTGTCCAGGGTCACATATGTGTGTTAATATACATATACATATTTGTTAAAGTATAAAATTGTGCTTGGTCTAATTTTTATGCATGTAAAATTTAGAAAGATACCAAGATATCACGTATTGGGCATATTGTCCAGCTCTACCACTACCCAATTCCAATTTGATTGATATAAACTCTAAAGTTTGTTATTGAAAACCCGTTTAATAGTAGCAGATGTTTTAGAGTACTGTAAAGTTTGACCTAGTCCTTTTGTATTGTGATTTATTTGCCTTGCAGTTTATTAAATGCATTCCACCATAGTGTTTTCTTCAGGTTTTACTAGGCTTTAAAACCCAGTGTCTACAACCCAGCGTGTCCATTCTCCGTAAAAGCGTTGTCTCTCTGCAACACATGATCTGCCCACTCTTGTTAAACACATTCTCTGCTTTTTCATATTTCTCTCTAGCTCTGAATCAATCAGCCTCTGGGGCAGGTGGAAACGTTGTCATTTCGGCAAACACTTGTGACCTTGAGTGGGGGGACGGGTTGCCGAACACTTACTTTTAATTTCATTTCGATTTCCAGGAATTAATTCAAGCTAAGATTAAACCACTGCTAAGCAGGGCACTCTGTCCACTATCATCCACTTTATAATAATGTTCAACGGCAAACAACTGTTTTTCTCTCTTTCTCTCTCTCGGACTCTCCACCCACTCTATTTTACCCATCTGTAATATAATATTTGAGGGCCAGTGCATGGTTAATGATATTTACCGTGGTTGTTTTTCTTCTGATGGATTGGTTGAGCTCAAGACAATCCACTCTGAAAGGATGGAGGGAGTGTCAGATGGTCTCTGCTCCAGCACTCTTCTAATGGCTATTGTTTGCAAACTAATGACCTTCATTAAACCTCTCTGTCTATTAGAATCTTCCAGCCCAGATTAAAAACGCTTTGTGCAGTCACTTTAAAGCAGTTTTTTCCCAGCCTTATTTGTCTTATGAACCCCCACAATCCCATCAGTAAGGCTCAAGTACCCCATTGTCGACATTGAATGCGGCTAGAAATGTGTTCCTTTTACCTCATTATACTGGATTTCTTTTAGTATTAGCGTTAGTATTATTTGAATGGCTTTTGTTACAATGATTCACTTGTAAACTAAGTACAATTGATATTGCGGCTAAGCAACACGCTTGTGAAACGGCTATCTCTTTGTTTAATGAGACACCTGAGCTTGTTTTGAATGGATAAGGAGCAATTTTTTCTGGTTTGTGTAAAGGATGAAATGGTGATGGAAGTTTTTTTTTTTTAGAAAGTCTATAGAAGTACTTCTTGTTTGAAAAGCACACACTCCAAACTTCAGCCCTCTCCAGAAGATGGACTTACAGAATATATCTCAATATTTCAGCTTCAAAAGCAGCAGGCCATTGCCAGACATCATGTTGTAGACAAGTATCTATCTCTTTATCCCTAGCAATTGTCTTGAGATCGCGTCTGTCTTTTTTAATAGCGTTGTTTCAGCGCACACTGGAAGCGATCAGTTTCATTGTTTGAGTTTCGGAATATCACTTTGTTTCACACTAAATCTGCTTTCTTGTTGTTCCAAATCTATTAAAGCTCACGTAAAACACATTGTTTCTGCATTTCTGATGTTAATCTGGAGTACCTATAGAGTAGTATTACATCCTTTATATCTCCGAAGAGTCTTTAGTTTAATCAGATTTATAAAAGAAAGATTAGCTTTACCGAATCTTTCTGATAACGTACGAAAAATAAAGAAGGAGGAGTTACTACCGCGGGAGGAGCGAGTATGAGTCATGCAACACTATACAACACTGTTTAACTTATGATTCACTACATGTTTGTGTCATTTATATAATATGCACGCGCCTATTTCCAACATAAGACTGAAGTCTTACTTACTGCATGCAACTCATGACCCGGTTGGGAAAATCCAGCGCATCAAACACACACGTAAAACTCTGCTGCTACCCCAGATAATAAACTATATACATTGTATTCATAAGGCTGGCTTTCTTATCCTTACATCCAAAAACACACTTCTTCTTTCGTTCCATTGTTGAGTTTTGAAATTAAACAAAGCTGTGTCACGTTTAGGGAAGTGCCCATATAACGAAGTGATACGAATAGAAACCCCTGAAGCGTCAGCTGGACCTCTAATCTTAAAAAAACGTTCCAAAACTTGTACGAACCCCGTACGAACTCTGCACAGAAACACGCCCAACTGCTTTTTTGACACTTTGCCTACATTTAGCATGAGGAAACAACTCTATAACTGTTAATAAGTCAGAATGCTTCAAATACCATTGAAGCACCCCTTTAAACTGTATCTGACCCTGGACCACAAAACCAGTCATAAGTCGCGCATGTATGTTTGTAGCAATAGCCAACAATGCATTGTATGGGGCAAAATTACATTTTTTTTTTAGGATATTGAGTAATAGAATATTTAAAGTAAATTTCCTTCTGTAAATATATCAATATATTTATCATTAGTAATATATGTGTTGCTAAGGACTTTATATGGACAACTTTAAAGGCGATTTCCTCAATATTTGATGTATTTATTTATTTTGTACCCTTAGATTCCAGATTTTCAAGTAATTGTATCTCCACCAAATATTGTTCTTTACTAACCACCCATACACTAATTGAAAGCTTATTTATAAAAAGCCCTTTGTGATTGGTTTTAAGGTGCAGGGTCACATATTAAAAAAGTAGAATGTTTGAAGAATGTTGACTCCCCTTTTTAGTTTTACGAGTCCCTTTTGTGTATCACAAATGCAAATCATACAGGTTTGGAAGAAAGTAACATTTAATAAATGACAAAATGTACATTTTTGGGTAAACTAAGCATGCTTAAATGGAGGTTTTATTTGGTTCCCTTAAGGCCCCTCTGAGCCAGACAGCATGACAAGGACCTCAGCCTTTTCAAGATTATTTTAAGTGGACGACCCATTAAAATAATTAAGTGCTAAACATTCTGGCACACAATGCGCCTTTTTCCATTGAATTGTCATGCTACCCAGTGTATGTCAATGCCTGAACCTGTGTGAGCTTTGTGAATTAACTGAGACACATCAGACTAAATAACTAGGGGGTGGTCTTTTTGCCCACATTCTCACATAAAAATCTCTGCTTTTAAACAAAACCTCATCTATGTTAGCCAGCTACACAATGCAACCTTTGTGACAGGTTCAGTGAATGTACAAATGCAAGTTTAAGTGATCCAGTCAGCCTGCCCAATTCTCCTACCCTTCATCTTTATCTCGAAAACAAAATAATCAACTCCTATAATGGTTTGCCGGTTTATTGGCTGGAGTCATTTATTTTTCTTGCATTTAATTGCCTTTGATGAATCACCAGTGTGGGATTATTGTATCACACATTCAGTTTGAGCCATCAGTCTGTGTGCGTAGTCAATAGCTGTTATCTAACCCAAATCTCCCGTTTTATCACAAATGTCAAAACATTATCTTCACCTTGGCTGTCCTACCAAGGGATTATGCGTATTAGTTAGATTTTAGCCTCGTTCTCAAATCTTGCGAAACATCGTTCTGCGCTACAGACCAAGGTCGTGAATTCCATGTCGCCAACATTGGATATTACCAATCACCGGAAACACAGAGGCCGTGAGTAACAAACCGAATTGAGAGAATGCAAGTGGCTCTGTGTAATTTTTCACAAGGGCTTTATATTCGGGTGCATAATGGAGCCTAATATATTCCAATGGCACTATTAAGCTGTGGAGTTACAGGAAGATTGAGTTCTGTTAGATTTAAACGAACAATATGCCCACAGCTTTTTCTAGGAAAAACGAGAGGGTGCAAGGTGCACGGACCTACAGGCAAATGTAATCCAATGCATAGGAAATTATATCCACCCAGAAAAGGCACATCAAGGTGAATTTTTTATAGCGTTGGAAAATAATGATCTTCCATTGAAAAGCAGTCTTCTGCCACTCCGCCGTGCTTGTTTTATGTGTAAATTTGTATTCGACGATCCAAGTTTCCTTCACACTCTATAGCCTCCCTCTTATTAACATCTGAATTGTTGATTTATAGATGTCTGGCTTCTTAGAAATGTATATTATAATGCGAGTCTCCATCGCAGGCTGTATCTTTTTCGATGTCACTCTCATCCGTATTTCAAGTAAACAAGGAGCTTTGTAGACCAGCTAAGTGTGTCTAATCTAATGCGCGACAGTATGGGAATATACTAATGCTGGGTTTAGTCAATGTCTAGCTGATACCAGCTTTTTACAGCACCAACAATGGGATAGGTGAGGAAGGGGGGTCAGGCGAAAGGTAAAAAGGGTCCTGGGGAATGATGGAAGGCTCTTGAATAAATCCCCTTAAACTGCAGGTTGTGACCTTTCTTAAATGTGTTTTGTGTTGCAGTGCAGTGTGGGATTTCCCTGAGGTGACTGCCTGCTGCTGCATGCAGGGATCACTTTAAACCCAAACTCAATAACGCAGCGATCGGTCCTCGCTCTGGCCGGAGTTGGGCCACTGTTCTCAAACCCCCAACAATGAGGGCATAAAGAGCGAGCGACTGATGACTTAAAATGAAAACGCGACAAAAATATACAGCAGAACACCTTTTCAATGTGGCAGGGCGTCTTTTTTATTTTTAGCCTTACACAAGCAGTATATATATAAAACTGAATATATAGTTATAAGTTTTAATTTATATTTGTATATATAATTACAACTATATATATAAATATAGTACTCAGTACTATATAATTACAACTATATATATATATATATAATTACAACTATATACAAATATAAATTAAAACTTATAACTATATATTCAGTTTTTATAATTAATTGTTTCCTGTTTGGCCCCATATATATTATGGGGTTTGATATTATATATATTATATATATTATAGATATTATATATATGCATATGCATATTTTGTTTATATATATTTAATAAAAACTGGATGGATGGTGAGTGCATGTGAGTTTATTTAATATATAATAATTAATTATAAAATATTTTATTTCTATATATTTATTTATTTATTTATTTATTTATTTATATATTTATATATTTCTAAATATATACATACATATATACATAAATATATGTAAATATAAAATATTTTATAATTAATTATTATATATTAAATAAACTCGCATGCACTCACCATCTATCCATTTTTTATTAAATATATATAAACAAAATATGCTATAATTATGTAATACAGATGTGATTACTATTCGATATAGATATATTAACTCATTGCGAGTGTAAATTGACAATATATCATACATGTGTGCCTGGTCTTTTTTGTATTCATCAGTCAGCACTGGGTCAAGAATGCAAACTACCTTGACATTGAGTAATAGCATGCGTGAAATGTTGAGCCGTTCTTGACTGCTCTTGTGAGGTCTCTGCATAATATAGTATTTTAAGATGAGCTTATTTTAAAATTGAGACGCTCTTGCTAAGGGCTAGATCAGTGTCCTTCATGCACAAGCCCACTGCGCATGCTATATTTATTCTGTTTGTCTATATTCGGGAATGTGGGTTTTCCTCATCCCGACAGAGCCGTAGGTTGTATTTCTTCTCTGGTACGACATTGTAACATGGTTTTAAATGTTATATGATTGCACCGATGAACCCCTGGCCCACACACACTGAGACGTGTGTTGTCATTTGATATTATGTGTTTCTGAAGGAATCCCCACTGCAGGATATTCCTACAAAATGCCTCTGAATATCTCGTTTTAGCTTTTGATGAGGCTTAAATCTGTTTAGTTGTTTGAAGTCTAACCAGAGTATATACAGTGTAATCCAATTTTAAGAATCTAAATTGGTTTGAAATTAAATTAAATATGTGTGACAGTAAATAAGCAAACATATGATCTGTTGAATTAATGTGTAAATACGGTGTTGTCTTTGGTACTTGCGTTGCCTGATGAGATCTTGCACCGCAGGAAGATGTTATGATGGATTATTTCCAGTTTTCCTTTTTTTCTTAAAAAATTGACAGTCTCTTTGGACAGGACTAGCTTTCAATGAGGAGATCAGGCAGATTTTTGTTGCATTGCTATGACTAGGGTAAATACCCCAGATATTGACTCTGCTGTCTGACAGATCCAACAAACATGATTTTACCACTTGCCAGATGAACAGGTGTAAACAGACAGTTGAAAAACAAGATTATGAATCTTTCTGTATTTTCTTTCATGTTGTCCCCACGACATTCTCTATTGAACATAATTTTTGCAGTGCCATGTGCAGGTAATTTCTCTCTCTCTCTCTCTCTCTCTCTCTCTCTCTCTCTCTCTCTCTCTCTCTCTCTCTCTCTCTCTCTCTCTCTCTCTCTGTTGAAAGCCTTGTCTGCAGGCAGTGCATGTTCCTTTGCTGCTTCATCCTTCCACTGAGGAACACACACAACATTAGACAGGATACATGAAAATAAGCGAAGAAAAGAAAAAATTAGTGTTAAAGAGAGTAAACTCCACTCATCCCCAGAGCTGCACATGACAGGGCCTACGTCACTTCATATCTTTTGTGTGTGTGTGTGTGTGTGTGTGTGTGTGTGTGTGTGTGTGTATACACACTGCACAAGCGTAGGTCTGTGCCCCCAGCTGAAGAAAAGGTTTACGTAAGAGAAGTTTTCATAATTGCAAGAGGGGAATCTCCAAAGACCTAAAAATTACATTGGTGATAAGAGGTTCAGGAATTACAAACTTCACCTTTGGAAAGTAGTGCATATTTACACGTGCTCTGAATGAACCGTATGTCACTTTAGATGCACACCACCATATTGCATATATGTGCAATACTGTGCAAAAGTCTTGGGCCACCATCACCAGCTTTGTTGTTTTAGCAAAGTTTTAATGTCCATCCATATTTATTTTTCACTCTTTTTTAAGATACAAACAGGAAATGCAGGAAATATGTACACAAAATTAATAACAAAACAATTTTCAGAACTAAATGTCTTCTTTAGGCATCGGTCAGTATTTAGTGTGACCTCTCTTGGCACGAAACACATCCTGAGCTTTTTTTGAGGAGACTGAAATCATTCAATTAGAATTAAAAAAATTAGGATTTAATTTAATTTAGGTTTAAAAGATTGTACGGTTTCCTATTGCTTAAGTGAAAGGGGAGTTTACCGTAAATACTTGACACTTCAGCTTATACTTTGATACAGTTTTTAATACTACATACACATTTCCTGTATTTTCTGGTTGTATTCTAATAAAGGCACTGAGAAATAATTATGTATGATCATTATAACATTGCAAAAACAACAAATCTAATGGTAGCATATTGGCCTTATGTTGGGTTCACACCAGACGCGTTTGAGGTGTCAAATTCACGTCTACCGTGCGTAGTTGGACGCTTGAACATTTTGAGTGTACTCGCTTCTTTATCGCGTGAAATTCTATTCATCGAGACATTCACGTGGAAATTCGCGTCATGGGAGGGGCTTCTGCAACTTCGCTTGCTTCCTGATTGGTTAACGTGGTGCATTTTTCCGCCAAAGTTCAAATTTTTCAACTCGAGCATTTCCCGCGGCAATGCTCAATTCGCGCCATTTGCGTGAACTAAACGTGCGAATGAGGCGGAATCGCGTCTACCGCGTCTCGCTAAACGCCTCATTCACGCCGCAAAACCTCCAGACGCGCGTCAACGCGTCTTTACATTGACTTAACATTGAAATCACTCGCGCTTGATGCCTCTACCGGGCTGGTGTGAACGCAGCATTAGACTTTTGCACAGTACTGTATATTTTAAATATATAAATTTAAATATATATTTTGTATGCAACCCTTTCCGTGAAATTCAGGCTAAAGTCTCGTATCGAAATATGAGATTAGTCGCATTAAAAATTAACTGATTTTTATTTAACATATTGATTTTAATCTTTTATATGACCTTACTCAGTCAATATCAGAGATTTCAAGGTTAAAAAATTATCTGTATCATGTAGGATGATTTTATGTGGAAAACAGTAAATCACAAAAAAATCACTCGCGTACAGTTAAAAAATAGTTAGAATAGAAACGTCAAGAAGACACCCACAATCTACCTGTCAAGCCTGTCTGGGGTTGAATGCTTATGATAGTCATCAGTGCTCATTTTCTTATTATAAATTTTAAATAATACGTCTGATGTAGTTGTCAGAAACTAGAGAGCCATGTAATTATCAGAGTTTGTCTTACGTGTCTAGAAACGGCTACATATCCCTCTTGTGCTTAGCCGCTTGAGTTCACGTTGACTCATCTTTGGTTAATTGAAGGGGTGAATTTTAAGTTTGATATTTAGGCCAGAACAATTTTGACTTTTTAGTAATGCACCTCACTCTCCCTATTAAATAAACTCTTATTCATCCACTTATATGGGGTGGCAAATGGTGGCATCCTATGCATCTGCTTTCACAATTTGTGATTGGCTGAGATGAGCTTGTAATGGTGTCCCTGTGGCTCAGGTCATGGGTTTGATCGCCAAGGAACACACATTCTCATAAAACAATGTATAGAATTAATTCCCAGTTGGATAAATGGAAATGTAAAATGTAATGAACAACAAAAGCCAGCTAACTTAATCAGCAAACACCAGTGAACCACGATTGCATAACCCTGTTGACGCAATGTTACATAACCGTTGCCACTCAGCGCTGCTTCAGCTTACCAATAAGCACACAACTCCCAATGCCACTGGTGTAAATGCTGACTGGGCTTTTACTTCTGTCCTGTTTTTGTTTTGTTACCACACCATCTTCTGCATTAGATGTACGTTTTGAACTTATACTACTTATTTGACACGTATTTTGTCTTTCATTCTCTGTATGGTTCAGTGGTTAGCCTTCCCGTGTTGCCCCTATATATGTTTTCAAGTAGTAACATTTTGATTTTAGTCGCGTGTATAGCATGTATGACTGCGTTACTGAGCCGGGTTTCATCACCACCTTCAGGCAGGCATCCCAGTATTGAATCTCTGACTCTCTTCTCTCCCCGCTGCCCTTCTTCGCCTTTACGCTTCTCCCTGATTTGAGAGTCAGTGTGTGTCTATGTTCGGGCAGACTGACTCTTTCTGGCTGATTAGCAGCATCTGTGCGTCTCGCAGTCTTTGGGGGGTTTACGAAAAAAGAACGAACGGTTTTCTTCTCCGTCGCTCTTTCTGCCGCCTCTCATTCTGAAGCTGTTTGTAGGTGCAGCATTGGTTTTGACAAGAAGTCGATTGTTTCTTCTGGATCGAGGAGAGTTTGGGAGGTTTTTCTTATTGATTAATACCCATGCAACCCAAACTTGTATTTGACTGATGGTTTTCTTTAGGACCTGTCTAATTTAGTATTAATCGGTGCATGTAAAAAAAAGTTGTGTGTTCACAAACATTGCATGATTTTATCATTCAATCACTTCTCGATCAGTGAATAAAAACTTGTCCTACGCAGTTTTGTTGAGCAATATGACATATGGATGTACAACCTGGTACAATTTACTTGATGTTAAAGGATTAGTCCATTTTCTTAAAATTCATATAATTTACTCACCACCATGTCATCCAAAATGTTGATGTCTTTCTTTGTTCAGTCGAGAAGAAATTAGTTTTTTTGTGGAAAACATTCCAGGATTTTTCTCAGTTTAATGGACCCCAACAGTTTCAATGCAGTTTAAAATTGCAGTTTCAAAGGACTCTAAATGATCCCAAACGAGGCATAAGGGTCTTATCTAGCGAAACGATTGTCAATTTTGGCAAAAAAATGCACTTTTAAACCACAACTTCTCATCTTTCTCCGACCTCACGTAATACGTCATCACGTCAAGAGGTCACGGATGACGTATCGAAACTACACCCCAGTGTTTACAAGTGTGGAGAAAGAGGACCGTTCCGACATTGTTGTTTAGTTTGTTTAAAATGGTCCGCAAATGTGCGTTTCATATATGTAACGCGACCTTTCAACGTCATTACGCAATTACGGGATGTCATGCTAGCGCTTCACACAACCGGAGGAAGACAAGAAGTTGTGGTTTAAAGTGCATATTTGTATTTTTATTGCCAAAAATGATCAATTCGCTAGATAAGACCCTTATGCCTCGTTTGAGATCGTTTAGAGTCCTTCGAAACAGCAATTTTAAACTGTTAAGTTTTGGGGTCCATTGGAGTCCATTTAAAATCCTGGAATGTTTTTTTTAAAAAACATAATTTCTTTTCAACTGAACAAAGAAAGACATCAACATTTTGGATGACATGGTGGTGAGTAAATTATCTGGATATTTTTTAAGAAAATAGACTAATCCTTTAACATGTGTTTGAAAAAAGGTGGTATGCACACACTAGACGTACCCTTTTACTTCCATAGTAGGAAAACACATACTATGGAAGGCACTGGTTACCGTCAACTGTGTGCTCACCATAATTGATTAAAATATCTTCTTTTGTGTTTAATAAAACTCATATATGTTTTTAACAACACAAGGGTGATTAAAGGTTAACACAGTTTTCTTTTTTGGATGAACTGTCCCTTTAAACAGGTGCAGATGTTATGTAGCTCAGTGTGACCAGTTCACCAGGCATAGGTCACTCTAAAGTGGGCCATGCACGCATAAAGCGCGTCCTGACTGAAAGATCAGCACGTTGTAATTGTATTGGTTGACCAGCCATATTTGATTAGAAGGTACAAATGCGACTGTAAAGCTGTTTCTTAACCGTCTCTCAATATAGACACCATTTACGGGCCATTGTGTTTGCACAGTTCTGCAAAACTGAAGTATTGAATTGTCTGTGACATTTGAAATGTTACACAACACCTATTAAGAGCTTTTTCCCTTTAGAAGTCCATATGGATTGAATGCTAATGGTCAGTCCGTGCGAGGATTATTCGGGCTTTGGGTTTGAAAGCGATTCTTGCCATGTAAAGCGATTGATTACAAAGGTTTTCCATTTGATAACATGGTTCCCGGGAATGTAAAAATCTGCTGTTGTCAAACAGGAGAGCAAGTTCCTGAGAACATCGGAAGGCCAAAGGCCATTTCGTGACAAATGGAAATTCACTGACATATATTCCAGCTCATTAATTTGGCCAATTGCTCTGTACAAGATATATGTTCTTCAGTGTCTGGTTTTGAGACCGACCCTTTTCTCCTTTGCATTTCTCCTGGTTTTTGATTTTATTTTTTAGTTTTACCTTTACATTTTGACTTCACCCCTCAGTGTGATATGTTTGTCTGTGTGGCAGGTTTTTCGTCTTATCGCACCATGCCTCACTGGTTTGACTCTGGCTTTACGACAGACACTGAAAAATGACTTGTGATTCTCAACCCCCCGACCCTTTCACCCGTCCCTTGTTCTGTGTCGTTTCATTCAATTCTCATTTGTCTGTCAGTGCAGGATGGGCCGAATGGCCTTTTGAGTGACAATGGTTTGGCACATCATTCTAAGAGTTGGTGGAAAGAGAGCTTTAGATAAATAGTGATGTGCTTCCCATGATTGCCTGCTGCTTGCCGTCTCCCCTCCTTCCAACACGCTCATCCAAATAACAGCTGCGTTCGATGAGAAATGTCACCCTGATGTTAAGGATACATTCTTCTGCACCCTTTATCATTTTTATGGCTTTCCTGATTTTATGGTCTACATTATCACGGACTTGAAAACAATCCACCTCGTGACTTCCTAATGCGCAGCTACATAGTAAATGAAGTGAAAAGCTTTGCGGTCTGAGCATTTACAGCATTTTCTCAAATAATAGAGAGCCGTAAAGCATTCATCACACTTTCAAAACCGCCAAGGCCTTTAAAGTCATCATTGTATTTTACTTTGCTGAATTGCCTTGACCTAGGATCATGGTCTATGTATGCACATCTCTTACATAATGGGAATGTCCTTCTTTTGGGAATAATGTGGCTTAATACAATTTCAAATCATTTCCCACCCTTAAATGTGTTCGGTGACAGATTTTTGGACAACTCCCCAAAACTGTTTTTCTTATAACCTTTCTAACATCTATAATAGTGCAGACCACATATTACCATCGGTGTTGGTGCTCACTCAGCAGAAATGAGTTGGTTAGTGCCGTTGTTTCTTTATAATGGGGATGGATACTTTATTTGCTAACCAAATCTTCAGTTCTGATTCGTCATCTCCGTTAAGGAAATGATCTTTGATATTAGCAATTTTTCCAATGTAGGCTCAATATGCATCGATCCCGAGGTAAGGGCAGCTGTGAAAGAGATGGATCGCAGTTATTGCTATCATTGATTTTAACAACCGAGCTGTTAGAGTCCGCGCAGAAGCTCACTCAGTCGTTCCGGCCTCCAATCGGATCTCTCAGTTTACGCTCGTCGACTTTTCACACTGTTGTTCATTATCCTGGAGTGGTCCAACAAAAATCATTTAAATATTTATCACACTATGGGTCGTCTTTTCTCTTTGATCACCATAGTTACAAAGATGAATCACATTTTCCAGTCACCTGACCTCTCGCTACCCAATGGAGTTTGGCATTGAGCTCCCGAGGTAAAGAGAGCAATACAGGTACCCCTGTGGAGAGAGATCAGGGTTATTGATTTTTCCGCCCTCCCCTGCTGGTTTTTGTTGTGTGCTGGGACAGATTGACCAGCTTAAGAGAGAGGATATGAAGGATACATTTTTATTATGATGTGTGACCACATGTCCCCCCCAGCCGGACACTGAGGATTTCAGACGGATTCCCGGCTTTATGGAATTTATATAGGAGACGGTATGATCTGAAAAAATCTGACCATGGCGATAGTCGCACAGGTCCGCAAAGGTACACACTTAAAATTGCTGGGTTATTTTGAACCTGCCGTTAGGTCAAAAAGGATTAACCCAGGAAAGGTTATATAACAGCCTAACGGTTGGGTTCATCCCTTTTTGACCCAACAGTGGGTTGAAAATTACCCAGCATTTTTTATTTTTAGCCCACCATTGGGTCAAAAAGGGACGAACCCAACAGTTCGGTTAAATTAACCCAGAAATGTTTATATTTGACCCTTCTTTGAGCATTTTTGGTTGAATCAACCCAGTATAAGTTAAATAATAACCCAATGGGTCCCTTTTTGACCCAAGCCTGGATTGTATCTCCGATCTTGCGGAGCCAAATAAGAAATGCATCATCTTTATGAAGAGGCATGCCGTGTTTACAATTGATTGGTCTACAAAGCCATGTAGGTCATTTAGAGGGGACCACCACAGCTCCACGAGTCCCATCGACTCACTATTGACCTGTTCCCACAGAGGCTGGGGGGGGCATTACAATAAATGCTCATGTGCCTTTAAAAGGTCCATGCTTTCTATTCAGCAAATGCACATAGTACGTACATTGGCAGGATTTGTGTACACATAATCCTTTTCCAGAGCATGCAATGACACTTGCATACTCTAATACTCGCTAAGTGTTTGCATGCATGTGTATTGTTAAAAAGGGGATTTGTCGTCACGCATGTGTTTGCACAGTATTAAGGCAGCTTTATGCAACTGTTTAAAATGCAGCGTTTAAATGGACAGCTTACGTCAATGCCACTAACGCATGCTCATTGGTTTAAATTCCTTATCTCTTACCAGCATTGTCCTGTAATTTACTATGCACGTTGTCTCTCTTCCTAACACATCAGAAAGTGGATGCTTTGCATTAAAAGGCCCTCACCTTATTTATGTAATCCAGATATCGGTAGCAAAGCCCTTAAGCACCATTTGGACAGGATTAGTTTTGTAGTTGCCACTACTGTGGTCACTCTAAGCTCTCATTTATTCGTTTTTCTTTGAAAAACTTAAACCCGTTATTGTGCGTTTACCCTGGAAAGTTATTAAAAGGTCTGAATTTGTAATGAAGGCGCGATGAGAATTTATTTTAGTTACAGTATTCGTTGAAGGTCAAAGTAAATGAGAATCTGAGAAAATAATGCTTTCCGGGTTGGGATGGGATTAGAATGATTCTCTAAGGAATTCTCAGTTTGACAAATACTTTAGGTTATTTGCTCCATAGTTTTTTATTTATTTATCGAGGCTATGTGAGAAGAATGCAGTTCGATTCGTATTGAATTGTAAGCACAAAGTGCCTCTGTGAAGCACGGATTTACCCGACCTCCTTGGGGACGACCGGTCCCGTCTGAATAGGGCTTTGGTGACATGCAAAGGAGATAAAATACATCAATTCCTCCCACGTCACGCAATAATTTACATTACGTTCACATCCTGTCTGCCAGGTCATTTAGTGGCTTGACGGTGATACAAGATTTTCATTACCTTCATTTACTTTCTCATTTGTCTCTTGTTATAGTTTGCTTTATATTTTTAAGCAATAGGCAGAGGCTTCATTCTGAGGACTGGACAGGTGTGTGCGTGCATAGGTGTGTGTGCATGTGTGATGGGCAATTTATCTGCTTTGGCATGCAGATTACAAGGCCTGCGTTTGAAAGATTCGGTTTGCATGACCGCAATATTGATGCATGCGTTCTGAAGCGCACATCAATACATGCAAACAAACCACTTCGCATATCTGGTTTGAAGAAAAGTTTGAAATGTGTGCATCAGTCTAATGCACTGCTGAACTAAGGCCAGTCCAAACCTACTTTGTCTTTTTGAAGCATAGGAACATGACCTTTTTTCATATATTTTATTCATATGATACTGTTATCCGTTAACACCATCAGGAATTGGTTGGTGAAAACGCCACTATAGGCGAAAAATGTTTTTTTTTTTTTGTCAATAATAGGTCACACACTAACCTACTTCAGCATGTTCTCTGCAACATTAATATCTTAATGAATATTAATATAAGCCTATAAAAATAGCAGTTTGATTTATGTGTCTTGGGAAAATATGTGAAGGAAAACATGCACAGACACAAACAAAAAAACTAGTTTTCTTTAACATACACTGTGATATGCGCACAATGAATTCATAAACAAAATACTCTGGAGGACATGTTGCCGTATTACAGTAGCATGTAATGTTGTTTCTTTGTTTTCTAGTCCTTTATCACTTTGCACGCTTTCATTACCTCAAGTCAATCTGACCCTCGACCTTTCATGGACTTTTATTAACTCTCGAGTTTTTCCTTTGTGTGGGAGTTGAAAACGGTTCACTTCATTGAGCACCCCATTAACAAACTCCTGCCTTTATTTAGTGCACCTTTTGGGTCAGTGCAAAGTCCAAAAAAACAGACTTCTACACATGCACTTACAAATACAGTATTCCTCTGGTAGCTGCATGACTGCATTAAAAATCAAACCTTTTACTGTCACCCTCTTGGCTGTTTGATGGGTGGAAGTGCCTATGGGGCGCCATCTCGCGTGATGCGTAATTCTGCCTTTTTTGAGAGGGGTTCAACAGAGCTGTCTCTTTCCCTAAATCAATGTCTTCTCACACGCTGGCGGCAGCTTGAGCTATTGATTTAAGTCGTTGTTTAAAGAAGAAACCCTCTTCCACTGTTGATTTCTGATACTTGTAGTAATACTGTTTGGCTGCTGTTTTATGAGTGTGCTTTCTTTTGATTAAAAGCCCCATTAACTATATATTTGCATCTAAAATAGATCTACAACATTAGTGGATCGATCCATCCATTCCTTTTTTTTTTGGAGGGGGTTTTGGAGGCTGATCCATTTTATGGATTCACCCTGAAACCTCTACTGGCTTAGATTGTAATACCAGAGTTTAGTGCATATGCTGTTGTATAGGAGGAATTCTAGGATATACAATTTTAGGAAATTAATTTTTATATACCGGACATTGGTAAATACTGCTACAGTTTATGCCTGTTGGTAACATGTCCAAGGAATCAGTTTCACAAACCGAACGCTAATGCTATCTGCAAGTTAAACTTTTAATATTAGAATACTAGTTTTATTCATTCTTTAGGTTAGACTTAAAGGAAAACACCACAGTGTTTTAATATTTACTATGTTCTTACCTCAACTTTGACAAATGAATACATACCTATCTTTTTTCAATGCGTGCACTTAATCTTTGCACAGCGCTTTGTGAACGTGTTAGCATTTAGCCTGGCCCCATTCATTCCTTAGGATCCAAACAGTAATGAATTTAGAAGCCACCAAACACTTCCATTTTTCCCTTTTTAAAGACTGTTAGATAAGTAGTTACACGAGTAAGTATACACTCTAAAAACAAACGGTGCTATATAGCACCAAAAGTGGTTCCTTGCTCGCAACCACAGAAGAACCGCCCCCAGTGCCATATAGCACCGGCGAAGCACCTGTGCAGAACCACATAGTGCCACGCAGAACCAAATGTGGTGCTATAGTGGTGCTATATGGCACCTATATGGTTCTACACAGGTGCTTCACCGGTTCTTCACCGGTGCTGTGTGGCACTGGGGACGGTTCTTCTGTGGTTGCGATTCAAATCAACAGTTTTGGTGCTATATAGCACCGTTTGTTTTTTTTAGAGTGTAGGGATGTATTAATTAGTCTAAGTTGAAGTAAGAACATAGTACTATATTGAAAAACGGTGGTGTTTTCCTTTAACTAACACCATTGTCAAATGAGAAAAGAATGGCTGAGTGATTTGTGATGTGACTGGTTTTTGATCACATTTGTCAAAGGGTGAAATCTCTCAAACTTTTCATGGGAACTTAATCTGGGGAATTTTGGAAATATTCCAAATTGGAAACTTAAAGTTGCAGTGTGTAATTTTTAAAAGTATCTCATGACAGAAATGCAAAATAATATACAAAACTGTATTATCAGGGGTGTATAAAGACCTTTTCATAATGAACCGTTATGTTTTTATTACCTTAGAATGAGACGTTTTTATCTACATCCACGTAAGGGGACTCTCGGTGTAAGTCGCCATTTTGTGCCGCCATGTTTCTACAGAAGCCCTTAACGGACAAACTTTTACAAAGTTGTCTCCGTCGATGACATGTATTTCCGGTGGTGGCTACTGTAGCTTCTCTATGCGTTTCAAAAGCGAGGGGTGAGCAGTGGACTGAGTTGTTGGTTGCAATTCGCACCCTCACCACTAGATGCTGCTAAAATGTACACACTGCACCTTTAATTGCAGTTTATGGGAATTATTTGGAATGTATATAAACTATATCATAACATAAAAAAACATTTCGTTGGTCAGGAGCAGACCTGCATGCAAGTTAATAAAAATGTTGAAGAATCCTGATGCTTGCGCTTATCAAGCCTGGATTTATTTGATCAAAAACCCTTCAGAAGTCATTCTATAAACACACAGCACATGGAAGTTTTGAACAGATTTATGTTATTTACATGAATACATGCAAAGATCTACATTTTGACATTATTTTGTGTGAAGGATTCAAGAAAGTATCTGTACATGTCATGGAAAAATGCAAGTACACGCAGGTGGTGTGGCCTTAATGGCCATTCAGTAAGCAGTGCGATTTTGTTATTTTTTAACTACATTTAAGTTCCCTGTTATAGGGAACTTTGCAATTTTTTTTTAAATTACCAGTTTATTCCCATTAATTACAATATATTATTGTTTGTTCCCAAATATTCCCATGTAAAGTTCCAGCTGGAATTTTGAAACCCTAGCCTTTTACTTTCCCATTGGGCGACTTTTTGTCACTCTTGACGTTTGCTATGCTAGAATTCAACAGACGCTGGACTGAAATGGTCACAATACTCTTAAAAAGGGTGATTAAAGGCAAAACTTTAGTGGTTTCTTAATTCTTCTCACGGCTGTATGTATTTCAACTGTAAGGCATGCATGTCATTTTGGACCAGTACTGATAATTGACCAATATATTTTTACAGTAACTTTCTAGTGGGGTGGTATTGTATACAGTAGAAGTCTATGGTATGTCTTCATTAAGATAATCAAATGTGTGCGTGTGTTTGTGAGACCAGGTGCTCAGACGCAGTGTTTCAAAGCGTCTTAAGAACTTCAATTGCAGACCGTAACGCGGGGGCCATCTGTTGTATCTGCTTCCTGTTCTGGCCGACTCTCCTTCCTGTTTTGCATTTACCTCGCAGATGGCACCACATGGTGCCACCATTTGACGCGGTTGCTATGGTTATGCAAGGTTAAGTGAAACCTCTGAACTCGCTTCGCCTCGCTTAGCGCTGTGCAGACAGGGACTGTCATGTTTGTAGTCATAGCCTGCATGATTGTGTTTGATCGTAGCTGGTCAGAGTGTTAAAATATACAAACTTCCCATGTCTACATTTGCTGTGTAGTGCACAAAAGTCACTTGTCTATTATGTCCTTTACTTAGTCCGAGGGTCATTGAGTGATATTTGTGCAAAGCTGATTTGCAACAATATTAAATAGTAATAAAATTGAACAAACACTGCAGTGCTGCCGTCAACTACCATTAACATTACTTACAGCTGAAACTTTAGTCGATATTGCCACAGATGAGGCAATTTTCCTCTTTAACAGAAAAGCTATCGCTTTAAACACACACACATTTCCCTCTCGTTCATCTCGGTGGGCCGACTAATATTACGTCGGTCCTGATTGCAGCTGCTTTCACAGGGTGTAAAACGTCTGCTGTAGCCCTTTTGAATGATCCATAATTTAGATAAGGATTAAAGGAGGCGGCTATAAAGATCATTTTCATTTTAGTTTGAGTTAAGAAGTTGAAAGTTGCATCAGTTAAAAGCGGCGATAGGAGATCATTAAACCGGTTTGACTTTTCTGAAACAGTTCTGATTGGATAAGCAATGATCAACACTATAAGTTCTCACCTGTGACCTCACAATTTGATATTAATGCGTCCGAATGCTACGCTTCTTGGCAATCACACCCAGTCTGCTGAATAATTTCAGTTGTATTAATAATGAATAAGACTGCTTATTGGTTTTGTCGTATTGATGTTGCTGCTGTCGGCTTCTTGTCACGTCCAAGAACAGCTTTTCTGTATAGTGTAAAATCGTTGTAATGCACAGCCTCTGGTCGCCTATTGCTTTATTTGATTGAATATTGTCGGTGTGTGCATGCGTGTTGGTGATGGACCGCCCTGGCATATGTTTGCTGTGCTGATAATGGTCCAATGTTTGAGAGATTCGGTGCAGACGGGCATGACCACAGCACTGATGGATGTGCCCTGAAGCCCGATCAATACACGTGCACACACTCATTTTCTACATTCTCCCCCTTTTACCCCCGAGTTGTGATGTGTGTGCTGGTGTAATATTATACACCTGGGAAAGTTCACCTTCATCGACCATCTCACAAACATGTATAAATAAAACTGCACCTTCTTCCAACCACCACTTCATCCAGTCCTTGTGTGCATATAAAATGAAACATTGACTATATATACAATTTGTGTGTTATATTGATGGTCTGCATGGCTGTTTATTTTAATGTCACTCGCTCAATCTCTAAGTAAAATGAGGTGGAGTTCGATTTAGTTGTCAAACACCTTACTAACGACTAGTTCAGTGCCCACCACAAAGTTCACGGTAGCGTAACATTGCTCTTGTGTTTGGTTGAGTCTAGGTGCCCTAACTTAATACAAAAATCACCTTCATTGCAGGTCACATTATTTATAATGAAAATGGAGGCTTACCCCCACACACATTCATGCTTGTAAATTTATGTTACTCTAAACTATGCTTACATAAGCAAAGCGGTGAGATGTGACAAACGCGTCAGCCGCCTGTCGTTGGAAAGACACGGTGGGCTACAGTGGCACAGTCATGCCAGGATATCTTCCCTATGCATTGGGCTTTGAGTTAGGGCACGAGAGACGCCCTCTGTAATTGGTCCGTGCCATAAAATAAGATTTAAAGTCTGTGAAGGGCTGTCTGGTGATTAAAAACGAGAAGGCACGAGTCCTGCGAGTGTGTATATTACGCCAGTAGTGTTTGGGGGGAATGTGTATATCATCCGAAGGAAAGCTTTCAGGCAAGGTTAAGCCTTGATAAAAGCTGTAGGTGTGTCTGGACTAAAAAGCTGTATTTAGACCTGGCAAATAACATGCAGTTGGGTATAAATGCACGCATGATCTATTGAGATCACATTTGGAGATGGTTGGAGAGCAGCCAACATATCGCTATTGGATTTTTAGCCGCAATATATGCAAATAGCAATATCTGTATGAATAACATTGGAGATATATGCAGTACAACTAAGTCGATACTAGTGCTGCACAATTAATCGCAATCACGATGACAGCCTGTGCGATTATATGACAGCAAAATGTTGCAATTGTATTAAATAAATAAATGTGTGGACTTGTTAACACAAACTTTCTGATAACAGTTTGATGATTTTCCTTGCTGTTTAAAAAAAGAAAGAAAAACGAACAAAAAAAGGCAGTGCACATGTGGCATGCACGTGTGTGGTGTGCGGCGTCACTTATGCCAGAGCGAAGATGGATGCAGAGGAGGTTGACCAGTGATCTGGAAGCTAAAAAAAAACTCTGTCTGTTGTATGGCGGTATTTTGGATTTAGGATTACTGACACTGAGCAGTTGCTACATCACGTGGCAATACGAAAGCATTTCTAGTTTTACAAATACACATTTTAGCTAAACTGTATGTGGATTTTCCTTAAAACCCATCAAGTTGACTCATGATACCATTTAGTATAATCGCAATCGCACATTGCAATATTAGCATCAATAACCGCAATGGGAAAAATTACCCAAATCGTGCAGCCCTAGTCGATACCAAAACATCTGTTAATGTGAGGAATCTTTCACACATGTTCAGCTCTCGAAAACAAAATACTTTTTTGCATCAAATGCGACCGTTTCTTCCCTAAAAAGCGATCCACCCTGGAAATCAATCTCGATTCATTTTTAATGTTTCTCTGTGCGGCATTTTTCACACTTACAGAAGCCATTTGTGATCCAGCGGGAGCCATGTTGGCTCAAACGCTCCCTCCACGGGGAGCCATAGTGGCTCTGGAAACCTCCACTGGGAGCCATCTGGGCTGGCTATCTGAGACTCGGCCTGCCCTTAGCGTACCGGTGTATTTTCTTGTTGTACAAGCAAGTGCTGTGTGGGATGAAAGTATGTGTGCGAGTCTGGACCCGAGTTGGTGTGATATTAATCTGTTTACTTGCACTGAAAGAGAAGGAGGTGATGGTGGTTTATGTCTGGTTTGTGGTGAAATGTTCAGCGTTCACCAATGTGGGCAGCCGTCTCTAAAACACACAGCCCTGACTCGCCCAGATATCCGCCTCCAGTCTGTCGCACGCCCAGTTTCACTCCAGGGTTCAATGTTGAGATTGTGTGCGGATTTACCGAAAGGGCCATTTTTCACACTAAAACGCATATTTTTAGCACGTAGCTGTTAGCCTGCTGGCCACCTTTCCCGGTAAAATTCCCCCATGTTTGTTTTTTCCTGACACCAGTAGCTCGTGGTTGGAGGTGTGATTTTGTCAAGTGCCGAACAAATTGCTTGTCCATTAGTTGGAACACGGCATTGCGAATTGACAAATATAGATGGTCAGAGCGAATGCAACATCAATTAAAGCATCCGGCCCATTTTCCTCTTAACAAAACAAACTGTGCCTCCTGAGTGAGGTTTAACCATCTAACCGCCTCTCGGCTTGACTGAATTGGTAATGCACCGCAAGGGATAAGCCGAACCTTGAGCACAGGTTGATATATATATATAGTAGTAGATTGAATATCCCGGTACGATATGTGTGTGGAAAGCTTTTGTAGCTCTTTAATCACATTCACTCTCTTTGTAAATGCGTGTATTAATCATGATATTGTGCCAGGAAAGAATAGATACATACGGCAAAGATATTAATCTTCGGTTTTGGGGCCATTCGGATTAAATTCATATAAAGTCATCGCGTTTTTAGGGCTTACGCGAAATGTTTATCGCTTTCCCCCAATTGTACGAGAGATCATATTGAGTGACCTTGTATTTGGATAAGCAGGGCATTTTAAATCTGTTTGCAAAGATAAAGACCATAAGCTTTCCTCTCCAATTCTCTCTCTCTCTCTCTTTCTCTCACACAAATAACCTTAAACGTTAATGGGACATCTAATAATGTATTATGTGAAGTGTGGACCAGTAGGAATGCGGTAGATGGTGTTAGACAGGTGGATGGAGGCACTTAAGAGAGTTGTGGACTGTCCCGTTGTGTGTGCTGCCAAATCATGACTTAAACTCCCTCATCTGACATTGAGACTCGAGAAGTCTAGCTTGCGTAATGGAGGACGCTAGCAGATAGTCGACTGGCCTCTGATCTGTATCTGGGAGTCTCTTATCTTCTTTCAGCTTACGAAAAAAATCACCAAAACATTTAGTAAACGAAATGGGAAGATAAGAAAGCAGGGAGGCATGTGCATATTCCCATGGGACTACTATTATTGGTTATTATTATATAATATAAATTATATGTGTGTGTGTATATATACATGTAAATATTTCTTAAATATACATATTATTATACACAGTACACACACATGATGTAAATAAAATCTTTTATTCTGCAACATTATGTCATGATTAATCATTTTGCAGCCCCAGGTTCAATACTTAACAATCCAGATCACATATTTAATATACACCTTTGAAAATGAATTTAGAACCAGCCCAGTCTCACGAAATTTCGTTTTATAGTCACGTAAATTTTTTATTCTTTTTTTGTGATATTACGAATTTCCGCGTTTTTCGTGATCGTATAACGAATTTCATGTGATTATCATGTATTGGTTACTCAAGTATAACATTTCATTTTATAGTCACGTAAATTTTTTATTCTGTCCTATTTTCTTACCATTGTCGCTTCGGTTTAGGGTTCGATTTACATAAAATGACATTCCTACCCAAACCCAACCCTAACGTCAGGCGACATATAAAAATAAGTCAGAATTTTTTTTATAAACTATTATGTCACGATTAATCGTTTTGCAGCCCCAGGGTCAATACTTAACAATCCAGATCACATATTTAATATACACCTTTGAAAATGTATTTAGAACCAGCCAAGTCTCACGAAATTTCGTTTTATAGTCACGCACATTTTTTATTTTTTTTCCGTGATATTACGAATTTCCGTGTTTTTCGTGATCGTATAACAAATTACTGTTTTCATGTCATTATCACGTATTGGTTACTCAACTGTTTTGTCCTATTTCCTTACTATTGTCGCTTCGGTTTAGGGTTAGATTTACATAAAATGACATCCCTACCCAAACCCAACTCTAACCCAAACGTCAGGCGACATATAAATCAGAAAAATTGTGTAAACCAATACATAAAGTGACATTCTAATGCAAGCAACAAATCTAACCCTAAACCGAAGCAACAATGGTTTGAACATAGGAAAAAGCCCTTCAGTAACCAATACGTGATTATCACATGAAAACAGGAATTCGTTATACGATCACGAAAAAACATGGAAATTTGTGATAATATCACAAAAAAAATAATAAAAACATTACGTGACTATATCTAGAAACCTTGTGAGACTGGGTAGTTTAGAACACCCTTGCATTGCTCTTACAACAAAATAAAACATCGTAGTCCCATCTTTAAGACATGGAACCCCCCATCCTTTTTTCTGTGTAATGTAAAAAGTGTATTTTAACGTTATCAACAGAGGACGTAGGAATATTAACTAAAACCTGTTTACTAGAACTCAAATAGCCGGTACACTTTAGATTAACTCGGAGCTTTGTGTTCCAGCAGTAAAGTACATGGGGTGTGTAAAACCGGCTGTGAGAGACCCAATACATTTCGCCCCGTGGCTACGACCAACGCAGATTGCCGGAACATTCCGAGCGTGAACCCGACCAGAGCCATTACCTTTCCGTGTAGAGCATTAGTTCGTCGCTTAGCGGGACCCGGTGTGGGAGGGTCGTTGTTTGTCCCTCATAATGTGAGGTTGGTTGTCATTCTCGTGTTTAATCAAAGTGGCGATTATGCCCTCATTAAAAAGCTTTTACTCTCCCTGCATACGCAGCCTCTGCTTCCGAAGTAATTCCCAGTAGATTTCCCAGGGGGCTCTGGGCCTGAACAACCGCACTCTTAATCGTTTGACTTTTGGAGTGTCTTTTCACAACACCTGCCTGTTTCCCATAAAGCCACTTAACACAAGCTCATATAATGTGGATGATGTTTTGCTTGTGGATTATTTTTATATTTTGGCCAGAAGATGAGATTTCTCTTTTCATTTAACCCTAATAATAAACAGGAAGAGCTTTCGTTAAGAGCAACTACGTATAATCGTATGCCGTATTAAGCATCAGGACAAGGCAATATATCAAATGTTTATAATGATTTTACTGGTGATATAAAATTTGATATTAATATTGTGATATTTAAGTTTACTTAACATTTTTATACATTTTTTGTGACTCTTTTTAAACTGGTAACCAAATTGAATTTTAAATATTAATTGAAGTATTGAGCCAAGCCCTATTTAGCTACTATTCACTATCTTCCTTTCTCTTTTCTCTTGGCATCTCTGTCTTTCTCAGAAATATATTCTTTTTGTCCTTGCCTGCCTTCTTTGATCACTGGCCAATAAACAGCCTCGGTGCTTGGAGACAAATGTAATATATTAGTGGTGTGGTTCCCCGGTGTCACTGCTTTAATTGAGAATGTCAGGCTAAAGTTAGCGCCAGGCTGAATCTCAACCTCGCGTTTAATTGTGCGAGAAAGACGTGCCCAGCAGTGATGTCACTGATGAGGAGTTTGTGTGCTGGTGTGTGTATAAGATGGGTAAGAGTATCCTGAAAGCCCCCCGAGTTGAATAAAGAACGAGCTGTCTAGACCATCAATTGATAGCTTGGTCTCCTCCAGTGATCTGTCTGCTTTAGACAATGGCACCCCCTTCTTCTGCCAGTAGTGGAAAGTAAGCTTATCTCCTATACCGTACATTAACTTTTGTCTTTTCCCTGTTTCTTTTAGGTGGAAGTTGAAGTGGAGAACATGGACAAGGCTGGGAATTTCATCGGCTGGCTTCATATTGAGGGCGTGAATCTTTCAGTTGCTCTTGTGGAGAACGCCCTGTCTAAAGTTCACTTCACCGCAGAGCGAAGCGCCTATTACAAAACCCTTGTTTCTTCGGAGGACTCCGCCAGAGAGAGAAAAGAGAAGGTCAGTTTGGTTGGAAATACCTTGTTTCTTGCATAAGTTCAAGCTATGTAGTAACAGGAGTTTCACCTTGGGAGCGCTTTTTAAGGCATCTTACTAGGTTTTGGAACAGAGAACAGATAAAATCTCTTAGTAACAAAAACTTCTCTGGCCCACATCTGACCAGGAATGAGATTAATCACTTATCATTCCAGCTTCACTACGATAATAAATATCTTGTCCTCTCTGTCCAGCATGCCTTGTGCTGTGGCCAGAACCTGTCATACAGCGTGTATGTGAACAAAGAGAATACACAAATCTGTTGTCATGTTGCATTAGTTCAGGCAGAACAAATGGACTCGGAGCTTCCAAAAACAGTGGGAGCTGCTTGAATTGGTTTCTGGCTCGGGGGTACCGCAGGGCTCCGTCTCGGGCACTATCAATTTTGTCCTCTTCTCCACACTAAGCTTTGATTGATGAAGCCCTCTTCGTCCCGGATCTTAATCTCTTTCTTAATTTTCATTATGGCGAAACGGCCCTCGAGAAACGACGGCCCTGGTGGACAAACACAGTCCTGCCAGCTGTTTCTTCTGTCCTCTATCACTCATTTGGCGAGAAAGTGAGAACGGCCCTGTGCTGAAAGCAATATGATGTACTGCTCAAGGTGGCAAAGAGCGTGTTTCCATCCTCCTAGTTAAATCTATCATTTCTATCACTCATTCTATCATTTTTAAGTCATTGATAAATCTCTCTCAAAAGCAGGTTGTACTCATAAGTTTACATAACCTTGCAAGATAGTTAAGTTGAAAAAATAGAGATATAGAATCTCAAACATAAGATAATTGAGATTGTTAAAGTTGTTAAAAAAGTCTAGACTTCTTACAGAGGGTAAACAACTGAATATAAATAACAGGATAATGTGGATATTTGCTCATTCTGTCTTGTACAATATAAATCTGTCATGAAATAAATTTTCATGTGCCTTAAAAAAAAGATAAACGTCTTGCAAATACTGCAAGGAGTATATAAATTTGTGAGCAAAACTGTAGCTATCAACCTGAAATGAGCATCCATAGATCTTCTCGCCTGACTGAACATATGCCTGGCGTAAAAAGTCAATCTTCCTTGTTTACACTCCCTTGGAGATACACCCAGGCACCCACACCTTACTGCCACAGTGTCACCTCGCTGTAAACAGAGTGTGGCGTGTTTAAAAGTGACACCTTCAGGAAAGCTCAGTTTGACCCTTACGTCCAACGCTGTCGCTTTCCCAGTGGGTCAGATTGACTGAATGCAACGGTGGCGGTGAATCAGAGACGACAAGTTTGGTTTGTTGTGCCCCATTTTCCTCATTTGGCTGTTCGCCGAGGGCCACCAGCATGAGCCCGCCCAGATGTGGATCTGTTTGAAGAGGAATAAAACACTATCGCAACCCATGATTCAGACAGCTGCATTGTTCTCTTTGTTCTGAGGCGCTGAATGTCAGGGGTCTCCTAGTTCGTGCTTGAATTTCCCAGACCGTACTTGATAATGGAGATAATTAACCCTTCAGGACTTGTGGACGTCAAAAAGCAAAGCTGGGGGTAGCGCTTCTTTGTCTCGATGGCCTTTGCATTCACCAGAGCTAGGTGTTGATGGATTTTTGCACTGGGAAGTGTTTCTTTTCTCTTTATTGCTCTCTTGTCTGCGGATTGGGATGTGGTAGATGTTTGCTGTATCAGGTGTCAGGTTCAAAAGCCTCCGTAATGAAATGTATTCAGAGGTGTTGGTCAGGTTTCATTAAAAGTTTTGCTTTGCTTTCTACTGAAAGGAATAAGAAAATAGGTCCAATAGTGGTACATGACTGTGAAATCGAGTCAAAGCGCCAAGGAGAACAGGTGTTTCGCACTTAACTAGGATTTTGCTTGCTAGGCTATTGCTCGCTTGAGGTTTCACAATTTTTATCGATCTTGGATTAGATTTTGGATCAAAATACTTTTTTGTGAGATATATTTCTCAGGCAGCGCACCAATAGTTCAGACGTAGACTTGAGGTTTGGCTGACTTTTACTTTTTCTGGAAGGGGTGCACGTTTTCATGACTGGCCAAAATGATTTTATAGAGAGATTTCTGGAGGTTTGTGGCAAGCAATTCCTGAAAGATATCCACGAAATTTTACCCATTTTCTATGTAAAGAAGATAACTGTGGTTGGTCAGTTTGCATGGCAATCCTACTTCCAATCTATGCTGAGAAGTAAACAAAACCACCTTTGCAAGACTAGGTTTGCAATGCACCTCCCAAAAGTATTTTATTGTTAATGAGGGAAGACGTCTTCCCAAACCTACTTCACACAAAACAAGAGTCTTGGATGACAGGAGGAGCTGATGATTCACTTATTCCTGATTTTCTGAGAAGATAGGGCAATGAAAGTTATGCAAACTGAAGCTCTCGCACAGAAATGCCCTCCGGTCCCACAATCCCCTGCATGCTTTCATCACATAGTTTGATTTGAATGCTGTTTCCCTGTAGATTGAGGGAATCCATTTATAAGTTCCTCTCAACATCATGTGCAGTCGGTGCCAACGCCGCTCTAATATGTAAACATTTGCTGCAAGGAGATGTTAGAACTCTTCTGGTTGCTGGGCAACAGGGTTATGGCTGCTGATGAGAGAGCGGTTTACATCCCAGTGTGCACTGAGCCAAACCATATTCAACGATGCTATTAAAAGAGCCTACTTGTAATTACAACACGCTTATGACAGTGCAAATCTGAGAAGTTGGCTTCCTGTTCAAGATGAGGGCTCATTGGCGTTTGATGTCCGTTAGCCCTGCCAAGCCATGCCCGATCTGCCCATCATTCTCGTAACCTGGGACAGGCCAGTGGCTGATTATGATCCTCCCTTAGGTTATCATCAACATCATTGTTCAGAACATTACAGCGCTTGTCTTTCCCCTCACACATTCTTTGCTCCAACAGTCATTCGTTTTTCTGCTTGTTCCTGCCTTTTTCTGGCATTATTGGGGCATAATTCCATCACCAGGGGGTTGATTTCAGCTCTAATAGCTTCCCCGGGCTCTCGTGTGCTTTACAACGCTCGTGACAGCGTTCCGCAGGGGTTGAGAAGGGCAGCCGTCTGCTTGTGACATTTAAGCTCGATAAATTCGTAGGGTGGGTGAATGCAGCTCGCCGCCACGTGTCGTCTGCATCTGTCTGGATGCTCTCAAAGAATCCTCTTCTTGTATTCGGACTAAAGAGAATTAATTGGGATGCCTCATCTAAAGAATATTTTGGGTGCCCTCGTGTTTTGTTAAGCCAAATCTTTTCTTGTGATCTAGGAGAGAAACAGTTTCGCATTTTTCTATGCAGCTCTTCAGTTTCAGACTATTAAAATAGAGACTCATTGATCAAACCCAAAGATGTTCTCATAATAATTGGAATCTTCCTTTAAAGGGCCAAAAGGAAACATATTTTGGTTTAGTGCATTGCCTTTAACTTCAAAAGTTAGTAGTTTTATGTTCAGACAGGCAAGAATTACAGATTGGAGGTTATTGAATCTTGAGTTGTCAGACTTGCATTTAGTCAAAATTAACCCCTGCTACACACGGCCGGATTATCCATAGACGGGATTGGGTGAGTGCCCTGGGGCACCAAGCAATAGAGGGGAAACCACGCTCTCCAGACTGTGACCAAATTGAGTTTTTGACACAGCGCGAGCAGGGTTTTTACAAGTACTGGTGCATGTGTGGGCACCCGTGACAAAAATACGGAATGCGCGATCGGGTTTTTACCGCACATTTGCATGTCATTCGTTTTGTGTCATCGTGCGCTCAGTTGAATCTACCGATGGGTCTACGTAGCCTGGGTAAAGTCAACACATCACACTCTGAACCGTGAGAAGACACGCCAACGCAGGTTTAAAATGAAACATTGCAGAGATGAGAGATTGAGAAACCGGGAGAACTTCTAGCCTACATAAAAACATTACAGATTAAAATAAAGGTTTTTATTGCCCAGTTAGGAAAAACTGGATAGAATATCAATATGGTATCTGGATATAACTTATTGTATATGTATGTGAAGGGGGTTGTGTATGATCTTTTCGTTTCATAACTTCCTATTCTAAAAGTTTCATGTGCAGCAACTGCATAGAGTTAAGTCTATTTAGTATTTTTCAGTAATGCCGTTATTTGGGGAAAAATGTGAATAATCGCATTGCAGGCTGATTTAAGGTGAGCCCTAAATTTTCTGCTTGCACTCCTAAAATTTTCAGTCGGGGCTACAGTGCTCCTAATAACGAAAAGTAAGCCCTGAATGACTAGACTTTTCAAATATTTATTGTGGGGGCATAAATGTGGTCACCCTAGGGCACTACACTGTGCTGTACCTCACAATGCATTGGGGTTATGTACATAATTGTTTTGTCCAAATCAATAAATATTTTCATGTTACTTTAACATCATAAATGAAGTTAAAAAATCAACTTGTTTTTAAAAGTTATGTTAACTTAATCTTACAATAGTAGGTTGAATTGGCCTGCCAAACCAAGTTGTTTTAACTTCATGCTGAATTTTTTGCACTTCTGATGGTAAATGTTGTGACATGTTGTTTATCAACAGCTTTTCTTTAGTTCACCATTTAGATTTTTTTACACTCATGCCACTTATATTAGCAAACATTATTATTGCAATCTTATTAGGCCTTTGTTTATTTTATTGCAGCTCTTAGTGAAGTTTGCAGCTGCTAACAATTTACTTGCTTAAGCCTATTTTAATACTTGACATCATGATGAAATCACACAGCTTACTGCATTTATTACGATTCGCATTCTCTTCATGTTGCACAATACATTTTAATTAAAGGTCCCTCGTTTAATTTCCTCCAGTGGAAGCGATTAAGTCCTGAAATTTGACTTCCCTGAACCATCGGATATATCATAATTTCTCTGTTATTACCAGTAAAGTGGCCTAAATGAAGTTTTAACGTTTTTATATCATGCTTGGCTTTTCTCAGATCCAGACTTGAGCGAAGCAGTGGCTGTTGCCATGGCAATATTATTAAGCAAGACAAGATAATTACATACATGCCACAGATAAGGTAATGTGAGCGCTTGATGAGAAAAAGATGCTATTCTGGAGTTTTCAGGTGTTCAGTCTGCATCTGCAAACTTGATCAGATCCCACCTTGTTCAGCCGATCATGTTAAATTTCTGGTGTCTCTTACTTTGCTTAAGGATGTCTCTCTTGACAGTAGTAATTAAATTTTTATTATTCACATTTTTTCACCGTCTTGTGATGATTTTGATTTTTTTCACTCAAGTTGTCACATTGCATTATGATTTGCCTTTCTCTCTGATAGATACATCCACCACTGCTTAAGCACACATGATGCTTAAGTTACTCAAGTTATGGAAAAATCATGGTTTTGATCCCCAGGGAACACACATACTAATACAAATGTATACATTGAATGCACTGTTGCAATGCTTAATTATTGCGCCATTATAATACCTAAAATTACTGCTTCTGTATAGCTTACGCTGTTTTAGAAACGGAGCATTAGGTGCTGTGCCGGCACTAAAGAGGAAGTGCGTGATTATAAATGTATTTCCATTCTGCTCCTCGCTCCCCTCACTGCTGTCATCGTAGCCTTCTAATTTAACAAATGGAGGGCAGGCTGTGTCAGACAAGAACAACCAGAGCACTGTGGTGAATCACAGTAAGAGTTATCCAATTAGACACTGTTACTCTCCCCAGAGGCTTGCGCTAAGGCCTGCTGCACCACAAGAGCGACTTGGCCGGCTAAAGAGGTGCAACAAACCTGGCATGTGTCTGAACTAGAAGCATTGGCTTCAAATATGGCTGCATCCAAACACCAGACTGGTGTTTATATAATAATTATATAAAATTATATGTTATATAATAACGTTCTGTCATTATTTACATCGTTATTATACATTTCTTTGTTCTGCTGAACACAAATGAAGATATTTAAAAAAAAATGTATAACCAAACAGATCTAGGGCACTTTCATAGTGTTGTTGTTTTTTTACTTTGAAAAGTCAATGGTGCCCCAGATCTGCTTTGTTGAAAAAATGTTTCAAAATATCTTTGTGTTCAGCAGAAAATAAAAGAAATTCATACAGGTTTTCTAACAACATTTTCAGGGTAACAACGATGACCAAATGTTTGTTTCGATGGACTATCCCTTTAAAGGCATTAATGCAATTTTTTGTTCTTTAAATATATATTAAGATTTGTTTTGACTTCTGTTACTTCTATTTGACGATTTTTGTGCTTAAAATATAAAATGATTGACTGTAGCTCAATTAACAAAGCTTTGCATTAGCAGCACAAATGTAATGGGTATCAGTGATGCGCGGTAGTGATGCGCGGGTCGTCTCGTAACCCGCGGGTCGGGTAAAGGAATTTTAACTTTAATGCGGGGCGGGTCATTAAAAACAAAATTAAAAAACAGATATGTTGCGTCTAATTCCCTTTAGCATATATATTAAATATTTGGGAATATATATCTTAATATTTTATTAGGTTCTTTGATAAGGTTAAATTACGTAGGCCTACGTGACAACGTAACTTCCGCAACGTAACTTGACATCCCTAAACCTTTGGCGTCACGTCACAGAAGCGCCAAGTAGCTCCCGCTGCCAGCCACAACAACAAAACAAACAGAGAAATAAAAGATGAAAGACGATCTGCAGGAGAAATTAAGGTTGGGAATTTGTGAATAGATAATACAAATGCTGCTTTGTAAATGTTGAAAATGTTTAGCATTATCCTATCTCTATATTAATATGACCATGCTGGTTTCAATGGTTAATTTGTGTATGTTATTGCCACTTTACAGGGCGATGTAATCTAATGGCTGATTCCAAGCACTTTTAGGCTGAAATAAAGCCTCTTTTTAATTACATTACAAATGCCTAGTATGTCTATTTTAATGGGCGCAGGGCGGGATGTAAAAATAGATAGTGTTGCGGGACGGGCCAAAAAGTTAATAAAAGCGGGACTCGCGGGTTGGGAAAAACGCAGACCGGTTGTTCCGAAATGAGCGGGTGCCTAAGGTCACCCACGGTTACGAGTCATCCTCAAATATTTTTAAGAATATTCGGGTCGCAGTCAGGTCGTTTAAAATAAAGATGCCAATGAACTATTTTAAACAATTACTATTTAAAAAAAATGCGAGCCAGGGAGCGGGTCCGGTACAATAAATGTTTTCTTTTATTGCAGTCCGAGTTGCGGGCGGGTTATTTGAAAACTTCGGTAGGGTGCGGGATGTTTATATATTGAACCGCGCATCACTGATGGGTTATTTGTAGCAAAAGCCAAAAATACATTGTATGGGTCAAAATTATCTCTTTGTTTTTGTGCCAAAAATCATTAGGATATAAAGTTGTTCATGTTTCATGAAGATATTTTGTAAATTTACTACAATAAAATATATTAAAACTTTATTTTTGTGAGTGGATGCAGTGGTAAGGACTTCATTTGGACAACTTTAAAGGCGATTTTCTAAATATATATATTTTTTGCACCCTCAGATTCCAGATTTTCAAATCATACATCAATGGAAATCTTACTTATACAAGAAATCTCAATTTTAAAAATTGACCCTTATGACCAGGTTTTGGAGACTAGGGTCACAAATGGTCATTGGTTCGATCCTAGGAAACACTTGGAAAAAATGCTGTATTTGAATGCACTATAAATCACTTTGGATAAAAGCATCTGCCAACTGCATAAATGTAAAAATGTAAATCAAATGTATTCACCCATTAAAGTGCTTTGCCAGCTACAATGTGTCATAAACAAGATTCAGATGAAACCCAAGCCTTTAATTTGCGTTTCCATATTGCTTAGCAGCACTGGTCAACCTGCAGTAATACCCGTTTGTCTAACCAATTGCAGATTGGCTGATTGGGATTACTTTTTACCAAGACCATCAAATTACTTTAATGCACCCCCATAAGCTATTTTATAAGCATTTTACTATTTCACCTAATCACCAGTTTACATCCATCCCACATTTTCTCTGTGCCAGATCTCTTTATAGCCAGATTCAGGGCAGTCACTTTGGTGGGTTTCATTGCATCTCATTTGTTGCTCCTAAAGTAAATCCCTGTCAAATTGAGCGTGAGGTTATCGTATGATAATGCGGTCTACGTTTAACAATTCATCACATTAAGTCTTCCTACTCTGCCTTTCGTGTTCCTCAGCCAAATCTGAACAAAACGCCTTGCAGCGTGACTCACGAACAAACAAGTAAAAGCTTTTTGCTTACTCATGGAACCTCTGTGGTTCCTATTTCTCATGTAGCATTCATGAGCGACCGCAGTCTTCCCTGCCACGTAATCGTGAGAGTGCTTCCCCTAGCAGCGGCTTTCTTGAGGTCACCTCATGAGTGTAATCCATCCCGAAACCTCTTTCGGTATCCGCTCTGTACTCAAACTCTAACCTCCCCACGCTGCCTTGTAGTGTTTACTTGTTTTCGAACCCACACACACACACACGATTTTTGAAGTCATTTGAAGTTTTGTTGTGCTTAAAAGTTTGGCAGATCTTGTTACCCTTGACTGTGTTCCTGCAAATGTGCTAATAAAGATCTTCAGAGTGCTTTCCATTGCGAAACAAAAGTTTAATTGAGTGTTTACGCGCCCGAGTGTTCTTGGCTGGCAGGGAAGCAAATTGGGTGTCTCTGTGTCAACAAACCCCACAAAAAGTAATTAATTCTTTCACTTTTAGTAAGGGAACTAATTAGCGTCGTCTTGACACTTAGCTCTGGTTTCATATACATTAATAACAACGCTATCTTTGCCAGGCCATATGTCTTTGTTTTTACACAAGTATTTGTTCCAAAGTGATTCTTGGGGAGTTTAATACAGTATCTGTCGAATCTGTTCCTGCATTGTATCTGTTATGGCGCTTTCCATTGCATAGCACCGCATGGGTCTGGACAGCTCACTTTTTGGGGCTTTTCCACTGGGTACAGTACGTAGTACCCAACACTATACAGGGAGTATTGCAGTGGATGTGTGTTATAGAAATGCAATGCATCATGGGCATTGCATCTGTACGTAGATATTCACAAAGACATTTTTTATTAGTGTTGGACCCTGCAAGGTGTGTGTGCATGCTCTTGCTTACCTCAGTATAAGGCAGAAAAAGATCTCTCTTGTCACTCAAAAGATAAAAGCTGAGAAGGGCTATTGCATACATCTCATGGATTATGTAATGCGTGCATTTCTGCATAGATAAGGGTTTGGGTCATCTAAAATACTCCACGCACACGCGCAAGCAATGCTAAACAGCCCTGAAGGCAGGCCAGGATTTCTTATAAGCACACATACACAGATAAGTGCATAGCTTTTGTGTGGGGGTTGCACATTTTTCTCGCAAATCTCGTGATGCGGTTTCAGCAGTCTGCCATTGCTAACCCACCTCAGCAGACCATTTACATACATTTATTTTCTCTTTCGTGGTGAGGATTCTGCTTTTAAACTAAGCTGATACGTTCAATCCCCTTACTGTACCCCCACACCTAATCCTCGCATAAACCTTTCAGCATTTTTAGTTCTCAAAAGTCATTGTTTCCTCCACGGCATGCTGTGATAGACTGGCCACGTGAACACAGAAGTCAGCAGACATCCATCCATCCATGTTCAGTCATCTGCATGCATCTGCAAGACATCTAGCTCACGCTGCAGTTCTTACTCACATCCACAAACAATAAATGCATGTATACGGCATGATTGTGCAGCGGTGACACCACGTGTCCTTGGCCTCTCCGTAGACCCCTTCTCTCGATCTTTGTTTCCTCGATGACATCCTTTAAGGCGGGTATGTGGCGCCTGTAGATGGGCATTATCATGGGATATTTTATCTACTCGTATGCCTGACAGATAAGTCAACCGATGCAGAAACCGCAGATTGTTTGTGTGCGTGTCTGTTCTGACTGTAATTAGATATGACATTTTGAATAGCATTACCGCGCACGGACACATGCTTGAATACGCAGGGAGAGAAAACTAATGATTGTTCAAAACTGCCTGCATATATTGTAGGTCTCTCTTTCTCTCTCGCTCTCTCTCTTTTATACACACATCCTTTGAGGAACTCTTAATGCAAGTAGGGTTGAAGGAGAGTTGCATGGACGTTTTTCCCTCCAGGGAGGCCACGGACCACGAGTAGCCGTTTTATTGCCCGAGTTGGTGGCAGTAGGTTTTTTCCCGTCTTGGTTCTGCTGACATTGAGAGTCTTTTAAATTGAGGATGTATGCAGGCAATGCAATTTAATTTTTATTGCACTATTCAATTCGCTTTGTTGATAGACATTTATCAAATCACGGTTTACAAAACACTGTGGATGTCAACGGGCAGGCCGTCGTTTCTCGGATAGTTTGAAAGTAACATGGAGTCAAAGAACTGTTTTTATCTTTCTTCAAAGTATAAATTGATGTGTTTTATAAATAAGTCTGCTGTATTAACCGAAAATATACGAGAATACACCAATATCGCCCCTTTGTTATGATTTTAATAATAAATATAATAAATCTTTTTTTTATAAAAATGTATTACACTATTATTTATATTAATAAATATAACTATTCTTTATAAATATTAATCATATTATTTATAATTATTACACATTATAAACTGTATTACATAATACATATATTTATACAAAATAAAAATAATAAATGCTAATAATATGATACTATTAAGAATAAAAGTCCCACACTGCAGAGTTTTGCCGTGAATTTGTGTTGCAGTTTGTAGTCCTCTGTACAAGTACTATGTAATGAAAAACTTGTAAAAATATACATACCTACAGAAAATATCACTTATTGTCTAGATTGTTTGTAATTATTTATAAGACACAACAACAATAAAGTGACTAGGGCTGGGCAAAAAATGTGATTAAAAAAAATATCTTTTTTTAGGGCTGTCAATAGATTAAAAAAATTAATCTAGATTAATCGCATGATTTTATGAGTTAACTCGCGATTAATCGCAAATTAATCGCACATTTTTATCCGTTCTAAATTTACCCTAATTTAACACTTTTCAGGTTTTTAATATTCTAATCATATATACATATATAGATGCTTTATGCAAATGTATATTAACAACAGCCTGTTCACATTTTAACAGAATCATCAGCCATTGTTTTGTATATGAATTTTCCTTTAGAAGATTTTTCTTTCTCCATTTTTGTTTGCTGCTGCATCATTTGTGACCTGTGCTGGCAAGTTGAGTCGGAATTAGCAAATTTAAAAAAAATAGTTGTTCATATTTTGACATTCTCTATTAAAACATAGAACAATGCATGATTTGCTGGAATATAACAAAATATGACAGAACTACACCTGTTTGAAATTGAAAGAGTCAGCAAAGTTAAATTACCAGAATAATTACCACATCCATACATTAAATTACCACATCAATACCTTAAAATCACTGATAAAACTATAAGATTTAGCATACACAAAGCAAAAACAATAATATAAAATAATCAATATGTTAAACTTTTTTCTTTTGTTTGATTGACATTGAGACAGACTGCTTAAAATCTGAGTGATCTAAAATAATGTTACACATCAGATATTTTTACCCAACAGTTAACCAAACATTTACTTAAGACATAACAGATTATACCTACGTGAATTCTTATCAAAAAAGATATTTGTAAAACTTCAAATTTGTGTAGATGTCTATATATCCGGGTCGCGCACTCGCCCGTCTGTGTGCACGCGCTTCAGATGTCAGTCAGTCACCATGAGGAAGATCACTTTTGAGTCTTGTCGTTCTTAATAACTCTTTAACATTAATCAGGTACCGAACTTTATCTCTCTTAATGACTCTTTTAACATCAAGCAAGTCTTGCAGTCTATTTTCTAAGTCATGTATAAAAGCGAAACCAAAATGAATTGAGACGTGTCTTTGCATTAGATTAAGCATTAGGAGGACGGGAACGTTACACCTCAGACGTATAAATATAGATCATTTCAGATGTCCAACGAGCATTTAGAGCATTGGATTTGCTAGACGATTTGGTTAATGTTCTTGTTTCTATGAAAACCTTTGAATCATTTAGACAGGATCCCATCTGTCAGCGTCTCTGTTCATTCAACTATGGGCTGGACCAAGGGTCAAACAGAAATTGCGCGTTGCGTCAATCGGCGTTAATAAAATTAGTTGCGTTAAAATTAATTTGCGTTAACGCGTTATTAACGCGTTAATTTTGACAGCCCTACTTTTTTTACGTGGTCTATTCAAAATCGATTCTCAAGGCCACAAATTTTTTTCCCCATATTTATTTTTGCAAACATTGAACGTAAGATTAACATTAATCTAATTACTAGCCTTCTCTACTAGATGTCGCCCTCTTTGTTGCCTTGCGTGATGTTACCAAGGAGCGAGAGGCGAGCCTGTCATTCATTCATTCAGTCTATATTCTAATATAATAAAATCTATATTCATTGGGTTGAATCGAGAATAGAGTATAAAAAGCGACAAAAAAATTATTGAACAGAGAATCGAAATCAAATCGATTTGATAGCTTGTGAATCGAAATCGAATCGATCTGGAACATTTGAAACGATACCCAGCCCTAAAAGTGACTAGCTACAAAAGTGACTTTATTAGCTTTATAAAGTGTGCACTATCATCACTCATATTACACATTAAAGGTGGGGTGCACGATCTCTGAAAGCCAATGTTGATATTTGAAATCACCTAAACAAACACGCCCCTACCCTAATAGAATCTGGACCTTCTTTTGATAGACCCGCCCTACACATACGCTACCCAGGCAACGATGTCGGTTAGTAGACACGCTCCTTACTGCTGATTGGCTATAAGTGTGTTTTGGTACTCGGCTCGACTTTCTTTTCCAAAGCGTTTCTCAAACATCATGCACCCCACCTTTAATGTATGTGAACGCTCTTATGGGATTGCATAAAAAACTGTTTCTAATCTTGTAGTGTATCTGTGTCTGTTTTTTGTCTGTTTAAAACAATTTAATTCTCAGTACAACACAATTTGTTGTGTTGGGATTTCTGTTAGCGTTATTGCCTAGCTTGTGTACCAAATGCCATTCAATATTGTCATAAATATTGTCACAATATTATTGGCACTTTAACTATGAAATTCTTAGCATTGGTTTTGAAGTTAAACACAAATGGGGTCTCTCTTCTCACTGAATGTAGTTCCTCAACAATTAAAGGCTGGGGGTTTGATAAAACGGAATACTTAAACTGTCTGCTTGTCCTTTAAATCCAGCTGTGTGTGCATGTGCGTGTGTGCGTGCATGTCTGTGTATTTGTGTGTCTGTGTGTATACTCACAATGTACAAGACTGCATTTCATACTTCTTCCTACTGGAGACATATACACACAATCATGGCATTTCCCTCTAGCCTGCTGACATTTGCTCATTTTTAGGAGTACAAACTCTTCACCGCCAAAACGTTTAGCGCCCCCCACTCTGCTGTCGCTTCAGGTGTCCTCTCTAATCGCCTGACAGTAATTAAAAAGAGTGGACCTTCCCTCACGCACACAGTAACATTTGCGGAGTGCCGGCGTTCCTCACTGAGTGTTTGATGTTTTTTGACGGCGGGGCGTCCTTTCGTGTCTAACTAAATGCTACATTTTTGTTTCTTGCCGGTTTGTTACGGTCCTTTCATATTGCACTGTGTTTATTCAGTTTTTTATATAATAACTTAACTAAATTAAGTAAGACTTGAAATGTAATTTTAATAAAATGTAAAGCAGGTTCATTTTATTTTGTCAAGGATATTACGATTAGGATAATAGTAGTCCATTAAGATATTAAGTTAAGATCATGTTCCGTAAAGATATTTTGTTAATTTACTACCAGAAATATATAGAAAAAATTATTTCAGTAGTAATATGTGTTGCTAAGAACTTTATTTGGACAACTTTAAAGGCAATATTGTCAATATCCACCTTTTTTGCGAACGCAGAAGTAAGTGATGTGACGTATTTCTCTTCCTGTGCGAGACTTATGGTTCAATAGCCAGCCGGTAGAAAACAGTGTAGTGGGAGCACGCATAAAATATGATTTACACAGTTAATATTTACTACACCTGCCATGTACGAACCAGTGTAAGGATGAAATTAAGAAGTGGCTTCATATATGAAGATATATTCAATCATTTAGTGTTCTTGATCGGATATGATGGGTCTTAAATGGGCAAATATAAAAGCACAGAGACATACCAGTATCTTTACAATGGGAAAGTCAGTCGAGAGTTTGTACATGGAGTTTACAAAGACTTTGTGTTTTTAACTTTTCAGGGGCTGGTTTAAAATGTCACAACTGTCCCCTGGTGTAAAGTTTTTTTTAAACTGCAATTTTTAATGGATTTATTTATCTTTCTCATTCAGTATCTTTCTCATTCAACACATTGTAAGTTATTTGAACAAACCATAATAAACACATTAAACTACTACATGTATTCAGTATTGTTTTCGTTTAAGTTCTTACGCACTAAGTGGAGACATGAGCTTATGAAATTATTTGTTTACTTTTTTGAAGTATTTGCTTTTTCATTTAAAACATAACAAAAATATTACACACACATTACGAACTAAGCAGATTATGTCGTAAAAAAATTTACTGTAATCACATTTTTGTAGTAATATATAGTAGCAGAATAAAAAAATCAGCATATTTTTATCAGGATAATATTAGTGTTTTTAAACAATTATTGTATTTATTGTTTACTGGCAGTTTCTATGAAAGGTTTTACTGAATAGATTTGTAAAAAACAGATCATGTGCGCCACATACACATTCAGTTCTTGTGCATGGATTATGGTTAAAACAAATGTTTTGTAGAGATTTACTGCGTTTGTATCAGCTATTATGGCAACCTCTAACTACACAAATTATCTCGGTCTTCCTGGGTTTCATAATAAACATTAAACAGTTAAAAATCAAAACGGCACACTTCGCAATAGACTACCATTAGCTTTAGTGGCCCACCGGAAGTCATAAACAAGAAAGCTCAAAGATGGCGGCTCCCACATTTACGTCAAAAAAACAGGTGGATAAATATTTTTTTATTCAGATTCCAGATTTTCAAATAGTTGTATCTCTGCCAAATAGTGTCCTATCCTGACAACCATAAATCAATGGAAAGCTTATGTATTATATTTGAGGTCCAGGGTCACAAATAGGAGCGCCAAGGTTTCAAAGCAAACTTTTTAGTCTCCCTGTTTCTTCCATAATAGACATTGCAAGATGCACAGTAGACGGTTTAAGCCGGCAGATCCAAGGTTGGGGATTCAGCTAACGCTACAGCTAACGGCTCATCAATTTTCTTTATTACCTGCTCCGAAAAATCTTCTGTGCAGAGAGAGAGGCTATTCTTAGATCTGCTGCCAATTCCTCTCCTAAATGCATTCACTCAATTTCTCTCCATCCCTTTCCTTCTTGTGGAGTCTCACTTGTTCCTTTTCTCTCTGCAAAGCATCGCCTTTTATTCACTCTGCTTGTTGATTTATGTGACGTGCTTTGTTTGTGAGCAAATGTGTTGTGAGTGGGCTACGTTTGTAAGAGATTTTGTTTTAGTTCAACTGCCATTATCTCAATCTGCATTAATAATGGGTTGAGTATTGAATAGATGAGTTTGGTGAAAATACGTTCTCGGTTCGATACAACTTGAACTCTGTCAGGTGCATCTATGGCATCGATTGCTACAGAAAATCTTTGATTGTGAAATCCAGCAAATGGTATGTTTGTACCAATGCACTATAATGATGTCTGAAGCAGGGGGTTGCAATGCATGGATAAATGTTAAATTACACACTGGTTTAAAGTGAAACTGAAATAAACCGATTATGTGCATTAACGTGAGACTAAGTACAGTAATGGAATCACTTACTAACCTTGCTTAGGCAATATTATATTCAGCATTAAGCATGCAACGATTTTAAAGTGACTGTTTGCATGTAGCAAACTCTACCCCACAGCTCAGATATCACATTATTGTACAGAAAAAAATATTTACAAGGTTTAAGCTTTTAAAATGCCTTGCCACATTAACTTGCATTAAAGGTGTGTTTATGTAAATGTTTTTTTACTTACCATTCCTTAACATGTCACGGATACTTACAGATAAAACACACAATTTTATTGTAAGTTAAGCTTTATTGCATCTATCCATTGTTTTGTCATCGTACATTCATTTATTTAATTCCCTCAAGGCTTTTGTGCGTTATATCTGTCATTGAATGTGGATGTATAGTATTTTTGTGCACATTTTTTCGCTCGGGTGCCTTCATGTTTTTGTCTCTTCGATCTTTGACATCTCATCGCCTTAAGAGTTGTAGTGGGCCATTGCATTAAAACCCTTAGGCATCTATCACACACACCTCTCCTCTATTGTCCCATGCCATCAGTCTCTCTCGACGACCCACCCGACCCCTGCGGACACATGGGTTTAACATCCGGACATAAATCCGACCGCGTCGGACTGGCACAGAACAATTTTAGGATGCGGTTACAAAAAGCCACAGGCTCGTTGACAGAAAGAGCCATTTCTTTAACTGAAAAGCAAGCGAGGCGTTTCTCATGTGCTGTCAGTGTTTGTTGGGAGCGAGAGTTAGGGGAAGCGGCTCAGAGCATGTCAGCTTCCGAGATTTTATTAGGCACGGCAGCGCATGGCCGGGACCGCACTGCACGCCCGCATGGGAAACTCAATCAAGAATCGATCGGACTGAATCAGAATCAAATTACCCAGTCACATTCACCTGACAGCTTGCTGTTTTCGGTAAATCACAGTCGGAGCGAATCATCAAGATTTGAATGTATAAAGCAGTGTTTACAGAGGGACATGCTGGCAGTGATGCACAGGCATTGAAAAAAATGTAAAGGGTTAATTCACCCAAACATTAAAATTCTGTCATTTACTTACCTCCATTTAGTTACAAACCTGTATTAATTTATTTGTTCTGCTGAACACAAAGGAAAATATTTTGATCAATGTTTGTAACATTTTGAGCTCCATTGACCTCCACTTTCCTACTATGGAAGTCAATGGTGCTTCTGTTTCATTCAAATTATCTTCGTTTGTGTTCAGCAGAACAAAGAATTTTATACAGGTATGTAACAACATGACGGTGAGTTAATGATGACAGAATTGGTATTTTTCAACGATCTATCATTTAACTACGCAATTGAGCAGTCATGTAATACATTAATATTAAAATTTCATATTTTTCAAATATGACAAACATGAGCAAGTCTTATATCAAATAAAAGCTCTCATTCTCAGTTTTTTTTCTATTATCACATATCCAACAATTGTCGAATGAATAATGAGGTAAAAATAGTCTTTTGTAAACTTGCAAGTGAAACTTGAAAGTGAGCATGAACTGCCTCAGATAGCACAGATAACCACATATGTTACATCATCTTTTACAAAATTAGCCCATTTACAAAGTTTTCTTTGGTTGTGTGCATAAATAATCCCTTGCTATTTATTGTATGTGCGAAACAAAACAAATTGCTTTTATGATATTCAAACCAAAAAAGTTTTTTCCCACCCTTCAGTTGATTAAGAATAACTCTGGCATACAATAAGCTAAAGAGACTATTCTTTTTAAGAGATTACTGCCATTTGCTGGTAACAACCAGAACTGTTTGCAGTCTGCTAGAGCACAGAGAGCCTGAGATATACACTTTCAAAGACAGTGCTTAGAACGCACATTTTTTTAGGTGGTTTATCATATCAAAAAACAAAATAAATAATAATATTTGTCACAAACAGAAATTGCATTTATTCCACTGTATGTGGGTAAGGGGACAATTCAAATGTTTTATGCGGAAATTGAATACAAAAATTGTGTTATTCCTCCCTTCAGTTGGAATAGAATAACTTTTGCATACAGTAGATTATGGTAGAGATAAATTTCCATTTTCTTCTACAAACTGACATTAGCTGGAGTCCAACAAAACTCTCTGCAGCTTTCGGGACCACTCAGGGCCAGAGTTATACACTTTCAAATACAGACTTCTGAAAAAAACTCAATTTATATTTTTGTGTTTATTAGAGGACTGACAATACATACTACCATGTTTAGCACTTTCAACAGTGTTTTATAAAATTTGTAGGGGTTTCCTGTAAAATGGCATCAACATTTTACATTTACTCCACTGCATGTGATTATGAGGGGTTTTTAAAGTTGGGCATGCCACATTTAGGCGGTAATTCAGAAAAATTCCTCAGAGTGTGACACCAGTAGGAGTAAAGAATTCAAATTAGGCCTACATGACTTGTTAGGGATGCAATAACGTTTTTAAATAATGTAATATTCAGTTTGCAATCTAATGCTTAAATGTCTAAAGTTTGTAAAATCCTTTTAAATATAATACATTTAAAAACACAAAATTAAATAGTCAGGTATCTCTGAATACCCTACCCAGTCTCAAAAAGTTTCGTTATATAGTCACATATTTTTTTGATTCTTTTTTCGTGCTATTATCACGAAATTTCGTGTTTTTTCGTGATCGTATAACGAATTCCTGTTTTCGTGTGATTATCACGTATTGGTTACTCGACTGTTTTATCCTATTTTTAAACCATTGTCGCTTCGGTTTAGGGTTAGATTTGGTGCCTGCATTAGAATGTCACTTTATATATTTATTTTTACTATTTTTTCTGATTTATTTTTTTATATGTCGCCTGACGTTAGGGTTAGAGTTGGGTTTGGTTTGGGATGTCATTTTATGTAAATCTAACCATAAACCGAAGCGACAATGGTAAGAAAATAGGACAAAACAGTCGAGTAACCAAGACGTGTTAATCACACGAAAACAGGAATTCGTTATACGATCACAAAAAAACACGAAATTTCGTGATAATAGCACGAAAAAAGAATAAAAAAATACATGACTATATAACGAAATTTCGTGAGACTGGGCTGGAATACCGCATCGACACAAAACTTGGACTATTGTTCTTTGAAATGATTAAAACACTAAGTCTCAATCACTAATAATTGCATACAATTTATATACACATTAAAACTTCTCACAAAAACAAGCAGTGTGTACACATGATTTTACTCTTTAAACGTTGTATTACTGAATTTGGATTGTTCTGAATAAGTGGCCGCATGCACAGGACTACAGATGGAAAGTAGCATAAGGCTAAATCTGCACATTGTCCTGATAAATGAACAAACAACAAGGTTGGTAGTTTGCATAATACATGCCCAAACCATATACAGGTTTTCTGCAACACTTTTTTTGAGCAGCAAACCTTTGAGAAGCATGACACCAAAGCAAAAGGGGCAAAAAGAAATGTGTTATTACTGTATATTCATTAGCATAAAAGTTTTGCTTTGCTTTTTCTTGCACATTTTGATATATTGTGCCTGCCTAATTTAAATGATTTTTCTGTAGCTGAGATCAAAAAATTGAGGAATTTTGTGTTACATCAGATTTTCAAAAGCTATGTCCAATTGTAAATGTTGTCAATAACACAGGGCATTCCAATGGGGGTTTAATGTGCACTTTAAATGCAAAGTTATAGACCTATTTCTTTCTGTCTATTTAAACAGACAGGCATTTTGTCTACTCTGAAGGAGTCACACTGTTATGTAAACACATACTTGGACCTCATTTTCTTATCTTTCTCCTGCAACTCCAAGTATTTCTCTTTCGCTCACTCTCTCTTTCTCTCTCATCTGTGCCTTGGGCTTGTAGCCAGCCATGTTGAGAGCGTGTACTGTATGTGTGTGGGCTGTGATGGGTTTTAGTGGGCTACCAGGCCTCCTCCAGGATGCAAGTGTCCCCCTGTAGATCAACTGTCCGTGTCAGTCCGATTTCACTCTCTTTCCTCTACAATCCCAGTATTCAGCAACTTTGTGCGCAAGTACAACCAACAAACGGCCATGTTTTTTAGAAGAAAGCAAGTTGATGAGCGATCAGAGAAAATAAAGCAGCTTCATTAAAAAAAGATATAACTGTACTGTAACCATGACAACCCAGCATCGCAGATTAAATAACGTTGAGCGTTTAAATACACATTTGTACTTATGAAACGCTTTGCAAAAAGTAAAACCATAAAACCATGCACTGCTTTTGATCAGTGTAATGAGAATAAACACAATTATCTGTTTGTTTAAAGCATTTTTTTTTAAGTACGTCTTCAGGTCCTTCCTGGAGGTCTTCTGTCATAGCGGAGTCTGATTAAAACATATGTCGCATGCGGTTATTTCATGCAGTGAAGTGTGGGCAGACAGCAGGTAGGCAGGGAGCTGGAAATAAGCCTCTTTAAATAGCTCCACTTTCAGTCTTTACTTCAAATGAGTACTGATTTGAAGGGCTTTTTATTTTTCACACTTCTGGGCAAACATCAGGAGGTCCGTTCTAAAAGGGAAGGCGCATCTGAGCATCTCCAGCGCTTTAGGTTTTTGGGTACATTTTCTTGGTGATGGAAACCATGTTGGATCCCAACCAACTGCGTTGGCATGCGTGATACGCACATGCTGAGTCAGATATTATGATTTTGTTATTGTCATTTTGATGGCTTAATGGCGGGTATGTGTTTCGACAGTAAGGCATTTTATCCATAGGAACTTGAATCGGCATTCATGGTATACATTTTATCAGTACAGTATGTGTGTTCCCTGAGTTCAAACCCATGACCTTTGCGTTGTTAACTTTAGGGATCAAAACAAAAATGTATGACCTTCTATTACAGTCAATTTTACAGTGAGGTAAAAGTTGAAATTAACATGAGCTAATTGTTAGTTCATGTTAGCTAATGCGTTAACTAATGTTGTGCACATTAGCTTCTTGCATGTGTCATTGTCTCTATTTGTGCCCTTCCTATAATAGCTGTGTATAAATCTAGCATAGGAGCAGAAAGGAATTGTGTTGTGTAAGGTCCCATATGTTGCAGTGTTTCCCTGGGGTGGTCATCTGGAGCCGAGACATGCCTGCCAGACCCCTTTAAACCAGCCTGGGTTTCTTTTGCACCAGCTCTCGCCGTTGCCATGGTTACCCCAATCGTACCTTAAAAACTGTGAACAATTCCTTTAATTGTTTACGTTGTTTTGGGAAAGGCCCGGTTTTTCTGGTTTCTTACCTTTGTTGTAAGGAAACGTCAGACTGCTGGGTGTCTGTGACAGTTGACGGGAGGGCGACGATGTTAGAGGTGTAAGCCGAGGTATAAGCCGTGCAGCCGCCACGACATTCGAACAGCTGCTGCCGGTGATATGAGGCTGAAGCGAAGCTGTCTGCATGCCGGCAGCTCACAGCTGTTGACTCCTGAAGTGTCGCGGCACTTGGGCACTTTTAATGCATAAATTTATTCGCTAAGTAACCACATCTAAGACTCTGCGTCCACGTGTAACCTACCCTTCTTCTTGCCCTACATCGCAGCATCCTGTGACATCCTTTTTTTTTTTAAAGCTTGCATAACACTGTTTCTGCTTATCTCATGTTAATCTTGAGTATCTATAGAGTATTATTACATCCTTGATATACAGTATCCAAGTATACAGTATACAGTTTTATCAGATTTATTAAAGACAGATCAGCTGTACCGATTCTTTCCGAATAAACTCGAGCTCGCAAGCAACACACACAAAACAATATGCCACTATCTCTGGATTACTTATGATTCCCTACATGTTCATGTCATTTACTTTACATGCACTTACGTGCCGACTGGCAACAAAACAGACATTTGATGCAGTTTTACTTAACGACTGTGACTTATGACCCGGTTGGGACGGCCCAATTTCAACGAAATCCAGTGTTAAACAAACACACACGCACAACTACCCCGGATAAACAAAATATATTCATTGTTACCATAATTCTAGGTTCTTTGGGAAGCTAACAAGCTTAAATTTCCCTCACAAACACCACACTTTGGTGACGTTACTTTCATGTCAGCCCTTGGTTGGTGTGTGCGTGAGCTATTCCGATTAAAATGCCCATATAAGGACTTCCACTGTACTTTCTGCACTGAAATTACTCATAAAAGAAATAAAGCAAGATTGTTACGTAGAAATCTTTCATGTTCAAATAAACTTTCCAAAACTTGTACAAACCCTGGCAAAGAAATACACTTGCCACATGTCCAACTCCTTTTTTTGATACTTCTATGTTTAGCATGAGGAAACAAACTCTTTAACAATGAGTCAGAATGCATGAAATAGCTTTTCACCCCCCTTTAAATCCCAGAATTCTCCCTATGTAAATTGTTATGTAAAGTTTACTTTGGTGAGCACAAGTCAGGCAACACGTGGGACGCTCTTGCTTACATATTGCAGTTGTACATTTTTGGATGATCGTATGGTTGTGCGTCATGACGGCGGGTTTATTGCGCCAACTCAGTGTTTGCAGGTTAAGTGGATGCTGACAGCGTAGGTCACTTAGTTGATATATTTGTCAGCGTCCCTGAGTAGATTGATGTGGACTTTGAAATGTATGATTGATGGTTTGTCTGCCCTCTCTCGCCTGTTGGACCCGTGTTTTTGAGTACATTTGTACCAGAGAAAGAGTGTGACAGTGATGGGCTAGAGCGTTTTTCCTGCTGTCTGGTGTAATGGCGCTTTACAGTCATGTTAGCATGAAATGTGTTTTCCACATTTCGCACGCGTGCATTGATTTGAGAAATACATTACGTGCTAATATACTTGCAAGCTGTCACTGGTGGGGCTCGTCTCAATTCCTTAGAACTGATATGTGGAATATTACTCAGGCACTTGGGAGGTTATCAAAAGTGATTTTAACACATTAAATGCCACTCTATGTGGCTGTCTGATGATGTGAAGTTGGCATAAATGACTTGGATAAAATCCAAAACTAAATTCATTTGAAATTGTCGGGTTCACTGTGATCTCTCATTTGTGCACACGGCAGCATTAAGCTCCACCTGCATTCTTGTTAGCATGCATAATAACCAGATGCCGTTACATCCTGTGACTGGATTTCGTGTTTTGTTTCCATTTGGCCGTCTACCAGGGTTAGAAGTTTTATATGTGAGATGTCAGTCACGCGAGCAAAGCTTAGTACTGTTATCATCCATAGATTTTTGCATATTGATTTATTTGTAGTCAGTTGAGTAAAGGGTGCACGTCACAGATTCTTTCGCGATTCTTTCATTTCTTTCACGAAGCTCTTACTACCTTAATATATTTATTTGGACAGTGCTCTTGTTGATGATGGTGCGTTGATAAATGGCTCACTGCACTTAAAGAAGGTATACATAAAATGGGCACAAATTAAGCAAAAGTTTTATTCTTAAAAAAATTTCTTAATACGGTTTTGCACTGTAAGTTAAACCAACAAATCTTTTTTAAAGTTACCTGGTTGCCTTAAAATGTTGAGTTATTTTAACTTAAAAATATTAGTTTAAGTTTTGTAAAATTGTTGTCAACTAATATTTTTTTAAGTTGAATTAACTCAATTTTAAGGCAACCAAGTAACTTACTTTTTAACTCTGTAAAAAATATTTATATATATATATATATATATATACGTTGGCGGGGAAAGAGTTAAGTTTAACCAACTCTTTTTTTTTCAGTTTACATAATGAACATAATGATATAAACCAGAATCAACATTTAGTGTCTTCTCAGCTTTTGAGCATGCATGGTTTGTATCTTATATTCTTATAAGTTGTTTGAATTTCATTTTTCTGAAAATCAGAAAGTGAAGAAGTGCATTACTGTTTACGATATCAATTTTGCCGTTGAGTGGAATAATTCAAAACAAAAATATGCATAAGTCATCATAAGAATTGCAAATGACAGCGATGAAACGGTTTCCTTCTAACTCATTCTCCTGTGGTCACTTGCTTATCTATATTGAGTTGTCGTATTTGTATTGGGTTTCTCTAGAAGTTGAATCATCAGTTTTGTAATGTACATGGACAGCATATCAATCCGCAGAAGGGTATATGTGGTTTCTGGCACCGGCGGGCATTGGACGTAAAAGCATATCTGTCTTGTTAGTCATTGCATATCTCTAATGGCTTCATCAATATGCACAGACGAATCGAGCAGAGAGACATCACGGGTCGTAGACTTTAATTGACTCAGCTAAAACACACTGATAATACCTCACACCTCTACCATTATCATTCACTTCTTGTGGTGGTTGTGTGGCACTATGATATTCAAAGTTGTGGGCGGGAGTTATCAGAGTTAGTGGGAGGAGCCATGGTCATGCATCTGAACGTCTGTGGCTTTTTCCTGTTATGTTCCTGGTAGATATACAGTTTCTGTTAGAGCTGTCTCCTGATGCAGGATTTAGCACCAAACTTGGTTTCAAATCAATATCAAAGATTTGTAAGTTTAACCAAAATGTATACAATGCACGTAGAAGCTTAAATAAATGGCTTCATTCTCTAGACAGAAGATTCAACCTCTCCACTACTACAAACTGGCACGCAGGTCTATTCTGGTTTGAAACGCCCACTTAATATTTTCCATGATGGATAATATTAAGTCCCGCCCTACTTTTATCTTATTGTTTGTTCCGTTAAAAATCGGTTGCATTATAGCGCTAAAAACAGTAAAATTAAAAGAAAAATCTACTTTTTTTTGAAAATATGCTGATTTTACAGCTCCCTTAGAGTTAAACATTTGATTTTTACCGTTTTGGAATTCATTCAGCCGATCTCCAGGTCTGGCGGTACCACTTTTAGCATAGCTTAGCATAATCCATTGAATCTGATTAGACTATTAGCCTCGCGCTTAAAAATAACCAAAGAGTTTTGATATTTTTCCTATTTAAAACTTGACTCTTCTGTAGTTACATCATTTACTAAGAGCGACAGAAAAAAGTTAAAAGTTGTGATTTTCTAGGGCGATATGGCTAGGAACTATACTCTAATTTTGGCATAATAATCAAAGACTTTGCTGCCGTACCATGGCTGCAGGAGGCGTAATGATATTACGCAGCAGCCGAAAATAGTCCCCTTGGTAACTTTTAATAGCAAAGGACTATTTTCAGGGAAAATATAGAAACTCTTTGCTTATTTTTTAGCGCGATGCAAATGGTCCAATCAGATCCAATGGATTATGCCAAGCTATTCCAAAAGTAGTACCGCCAGACCCGGAGACCAGCTGAATGCATTCCAAAACGGCAAAAACCAAACGTTCAACTCCAGGGGAGCTGGAAAATATTTTCAATAAAAGTGGAGTGTCCCTTTAAAACATAGATAAACTGAAGTATTTCACACACTCTAGCATTTTATAAATCATCCCTGTATTGCTAAACTATGTCGGTGTGTGACCTTTATCTGAAAGATAAGAGAACGGATGCTTTAAAACATATTAACCCCTAATGGCCAATGAATTAGAGATCGACCGATATATCTGTTTTCCGATATTTTCCCCGATATTTGAGCATTTTCCGATGATCGGATATCGGTTTTGTAATATCGGATTGACCGATAAACGAGAGAATTGAGAATTGCGCGCTGGACGCATCTGAGGAGAGGAGCTCACAGCAGCAGCAGCAGCGTGCACAGCAGATATGACGGCGGAGTGACCCGACTTCATTAAAAGGACTTTGAGTATACTTACTTTGCATCTGAGGCATTTATAACACATCTTGTTTGTGCATTAATGTATGTTATTTTAAATAAGTTGATATATTAAAAGCAATGTATGCAGTTTGTCCAAGAATAGAGACGAACTCACAAAATCACGTGCTGTTCACTTACCGGGGTTGAAGGCTGAAGCTTTTAACAAGATTTACACTAAGTTATATTAAAATTTACCAGATAAACATTATTTTGCTAAAATATCTATATAAATGTCTGTGGATATTAATTAATTATTTATTACCTCCGCAAGCGGTCACAGTTTGATACAGTTAATGCGTGAGTAAATGCATAGATAACAGCGCTGTCAACAGACATTTCATAAGCTATAACAACAAAATATTAATTATTCTGACATCAAATAACATTACCAGTTAAGAAATTCAGTGATATATAAGCCGTTTTGTTTGTTACCTTCCTGAATGTAGTATTTCAGTCAGTGATATTATTTGTAAAACCTCTTTGCCAACTACTTGTTGGACTGCTGAAGGCTACATGTTGCTGGTCAAAACAACCATATTATTCCAAAAAAGGCACTTAATCCACCTGTTTTACTCTATAAACTATGTATAACAAGCAGCCAACTCCGCTATACTTTTCTCTCTCTCTCCCGCTGCCAACCGCAGCGCAGCCTTTGGATCAGTCAATTTCTGATGAAATGATAGGGGTGTTTGGAATGGTCCATGTATTGGGAATATAGTTTCTACATTATTCATTAAATTAATATTATTCTTCACTCTTTCAGACCCCTCTATTTATTACTTTGTATGCAAAGAGGGAGTGATTGTGATGATGATTATTATTATAAGGGTTTGTTCAGTTCAGTAGTGTTGTAGTAATTATTATGTCAAAAACAGAAGTATAACAGTAATTAAAAATCGGTTTAGCATATCGGTTATCGGGCACATAAGCATCCAAATATTTGTTATTGGCATCGGTTTAAAAAAATGAGTATCGGTCGATCTCTACAATGAATGTCTTGAATAAGAAAAAAAATCAGTCACACCCTGCATGCACGAATTAGCTTTTTCTTGATAACCTGTTCACCGCACACATTAAAACGGTCTCTATAAACAACGTCTCTTGAATAAACAAGATTTTTTTCCAAAGGTGCTTTTATTTTAGATATAATGGATGCTGATTTGATTTACCATCTATGATTATTAACAAGCACAGCTCTGATTTTTATTTAGCGTTAATAGGTGGTTGTTTAAAGAAATAACGGCCTCATTAATATGTCTGGATTAGTGTGCTATATTTCATTTTATCTTGCTGAAACCAATAGCCCATTTAAGGGTTACCCACCTCTGGTGCAGTGACTTCTGGGTATTGTAGTTTCAGTGCCATGTTTAATGCAGATAGCTCTCTTGGATGTTAATTAGTTTGGCAGTGTGTTCCAGTATAAACTGGGACTATACGTTTAGTCCTTTTGTGTGTGCGCACTCTGGTTGGTGATGGGTTTCTCTCTCGCCGGGCGAAACACAGTCAATTGGAATTGACGCACTGTCACCTTTCATCAGCGTTTAGATCGGCCCCCTCCCCAGGACCGCGTGTGGCCGTTTTTATGAATGTAACTGTGTGTCTCTAATCCCTGAAGAAAGGTCTGACCTCTCCTCAACCCAACACATTAACATACTATTTACTAAAATGCTATTTGCAGAACTGATGCTGCTTATATTAAAGCAATACGCCATTCAGGGTGCAATGCCTTATTTCACTATGGGTAAGGGGTGTTGTCTGATTCAAGTTAAACATGCAATGGGGTCTTGAAGGCTTATTGCCTTTATGAAACATAAACAGGCAGGGTCCCATAGGTGCTGTTTGTGTTCCTGTGGCTTAATTGGTAGAGCATTGCGTTAGGTCATAGGTTTGATCCCAGGGACCACAGATACCGAGAAGTTTTGTATAGATTAAACGCACTGTAAATCGCTTGGATACAAGCGTTTGCCAAATGCATAAATATATTCTGAATTCTGGTTGGTTTGAAACAGTGTGTTATCGCTCTTTCTATCTCCTTCCCTGTCAGATTTGTTTTTGGTGGCTTATTGCTATGGATTTAGGCCACAGGCAGCTCAATGACAGAATACATCACAAATCTTTTCTCTTTGTGACCCCGCCCAGCAGCAGTCATATACCTGCACTCATGTGGAACAAACAAGAATGGTTGGTTGCCCACAGAAGGTCATTTGCCCGAGGTGCAATGTGTTTCTGAGTCACTGTGTGTGTTTGTGGCTCATTTTGCAGCGGTGGATACGTTGAAATGATTTCGAGTGTGCCCTTGCCTCTACGGCACGTGTCAGGGGTCGTGTGGCCGTATAGGTTCGGCGATGACCGACGGTGGCAGATGAGTGTCAGCAGTCTATAATCTGAACGACCGTGACTCGGTCCTGCAGGTTTGATTAAATCTTGTGTCGTGCCACTGTGCCAGGGCATTGTGGGTAGCGGGTTAGATTAATGCACTTGCTTCTGCGGATTGTGCGAGTGGTTTGCAGAGCGTGGCATGTTTGGATCTTCATTAACCCAGACGTTTTCTCCAAGAAATTATTTTCCTTCCAGTTTCGTTGTTTTTGTCACGCCTCAGGGGAAATAATTGAAAGTAATTGGGTAGTTTGACCCTGTAGTTTATCATTTAGTGACTGGTTCGCTACGTGTCACCGGTTGTATTTCTATTCTTTTGGATTTTTATTTGCGGTGAGATTGGAGCGTAAATGTCGCTCTCGCGGTCCTGGTGGACATCATTAACTAAAACCAGCACTGCGAGGAAGTGCATATAAAACTGTCGTTCGTAATTAGCTGCCTCCCGCTCTCAGGACGAGAAAAGAATTAATGGAATAACGAGAAAACTTCAATAGCTGATGAACATCATTTGCTAATAAAGCCCCTGAAATAAAGTAACGGGTGGCTGCTTAAGACCCTCGGCTCATCCTGTTTATAGTTCTCTGTCTTAACCACCCGCGCTTGGTAAGCAACTCAAACTGCATGCTGGGTATTTTCTGATGATTCCTAATGCAATGATGAGGTGGAACTTTTCTTCTGCCGTTTTTTTGGCACATTGGCACAGTCCATGATTTGTAACCTCACGTTCAGGGCTTGAATCTTAATGAGCTTGTATGAAGTGTTTTGCCCTCTTTTGCAGCATTGTTGAAATTTAACAGATATAGAACTCTTATGATTTTCCAAACTCTAGGAATTCTGTCATTTAAATAGTGTTAAATCTGATGACCATAGATAGAAATCACTCAAACATTGGTGCTAATCAAGGGTCTTCCTCTCTCGTGGAAAGCCAACCTGAAGTGACTTAAACTGCAATTCAACGACTGGCCACTAGGGACTGCCTTCAAAAGAGGGAGTCAATCACATAGACCCCCATGATAAAATGCCCAACTTTACAGCATAAATAAATATGTTTACAGTCTTGACAACTGCGAGGGGGTGAATGTTTTGTAACTCATCTGTTACAAATTTAAATTACATTAAACCTTAAATTATATGAAGTTCTTAATAATTAAAAGATTTTCTTAAAAATAAATCCAGATAATTTACTCACCACCATGTCATCTAAAATGTTGATGTCTTTCTTTGTTCAGTTGAGAAGAAATTGTTATTTTGAGGAAAACTTTCCAGGATTTTTTTCATTTTAATGGACTTTAATTGGACCCCAACACTTAACAGTTTTAATGCAGTTTAAAATTGCAGATATCCGATCCAGCAAAAAAGGCCGGGTTGGCCCCGATACCGATCCAGAATATCGGATCGGTGCATCCCTACATGGTACAGCAGCAAAGTCCTTGATTATTACGGTGGAATAAGAGTAGAGTTCCTAGCCATATTGGCCTAGAAAATCGCAACTTTTAATTTTCCGTCGGTCTTGGTACATGATGTAACTACAGAAGAGTCAAGTTTTAAATAGAAAAAATATCCAAACTCTTTGGTTATTTTTGAGCGCGATGCTAATGGTCTAATCGGATTCAATGGATTATGCTAAGCTACTCTAAACGATCCTAAACGAGGCATAAGGGACTTATCTAGCAAAACAATTGTCATTTTTGGCAAGAAAAATTAAAAATTCTTCTCGTCTTCCTCCGGTCCTGTGACGCGCCAGCGCGACCTCGCATAATACGTCATCACGTCAAGAGGTCATGGATGACATATGCGAAACTACGCCACAGTGTTTACAAGTGTGGAGAAAGAGGACCGTTCCGACGTTGTTGTATGTGGAATGATACTTATTCATGTCTCAGTTTATTGTTTAAAATATATGTAACACGTGACCTTTCCGTGTCATTACGCAATTACGTGAGGTCGCGCTGGCTCGTCACAGCCAGAGGAAGACGATAAGTTGTGGTTTAAAAGAGCATGTTTTTTATTTTTCTTGTCAAAAATGACAATCGTTTCGCAAGATAAGACCCTTATGCCTCATTTGGGATCATTTGGAGTCCTTGAAACTGCAATTTTAAACTGCATTAAAACTGTTAAGTGTTGGGGTCCATTAAAATGAGAAAAATCCTTGGATGACATAGTGGTAAGTAAATGATCTGGATTTTTTAAAGAAAATGCACTAATCCTGAGTTGAGTGACATGTGAATAGCTGCTGCTATCTCTACCGTTAAGCTAGACTGGCATGGATTCAGCAAACAGGCATGTCAGCTCCAAGTTCCGCCTCTTTGCCCATTTTCGGTTATCTGCGAGTGACGCGCTGCCAAGATAGTGACGGCAGGCTCCGCCAACTTTGGCCTATAAAAATGCTTTTCAGAAACCTACGGGTGACTTCACGGACACTAGGTCCGTATTATATATAGTCTGTGATGCTTATAAATAGCAATATTAAATATAAAGTAGCCCCATTTACATTTTTATTGCACATTTCTGGTTTAATGCACAGTTCTAGTTCCTTATTTCCAATTGTTAGCTTTTGTTTCTCTTGGAAATGCAGTATGTCATTTCTTGTTGATTTTTAGGGCTGTGGCCTACATCGCCAAATTGTTCAAGGTGTACAAAGCCATTGTACTGAAATAATAATCTTTTTTTGCCTGCGTCTTTGTTAGGTCTGGGCTAATTATGAAGAGAAACCAAAAGAAGAGGTGGCTCAACTTGTGGAGGAGAAAGAGCGCATAGCGAAGTACAGACCCGTCTACGTCACTGAGATCACAGACGGCCTTCACTTCTATGCACAGGATGTTGAAACCGGTAAGTGGTGTTGTTTCTTAAACCAGTAGACCATAAGCTGTGTCCATGTTTTCAAAGTTCTTTGTGCCTTCTCTGAACTTGCTTGCCATTTTGGAGGTTTTGATAAAATTCCATCGCAAAAGAAATTAAATAATGTGGTCAGTAAATTAAAGGGGACATATCTGATGTAATGTTTAAGTGCTAGAATTGGGTCCCCAGTGCTTCAATCAACCTAGACAGTAACTTAGTTTTGTTAAACCATTCTCTGCAAGCATGTGAAAAATATGTAATTGAAATTTGGCTCCCCCTGTGATGTCAGAAGGGGATAATATCGCCCCTTAATCTGCACTATCCAATCACGGCACAGATCAGCTCATTTGCATTTAAAGGACACACCCAAAAACTGCACATTTTTGCTCACACCTACAGTTGCAATTTAAACATGCTATAATAAATTATCTATAAGGTATTTTTAGCTACATACTCCATAACCAGTAAGTACATTTTCCTTAAAAGAGCTTGCAGTTTTGAATTGGTACTTTATAAAAATGTTTTCATGTAGTCTTATTAAAAATGTCCAGCCAATCAGATTTCAGCATCTCAACAGGGACAGCACTTTTTCGTTTCATTTATTAAGGTGAAGATGATACATTCCCGAGGCAAAAGAGCATCAAAGTCCACTTTCAAACATTTACGGCTGTGATTATGACAAACCTGAAGGCCCTTTTCCAGATTTGTTTTTATGTGGTTGGGTAGGATGATCTCTTAAATGTATCCGCTCCAGCAGACTCCAGTTAGGAAACATTGCAGGTTGTGTGTTTATTGCCCTCTAAATGCCCCGAGTGATCGTCCTGCTCATTCCTCCACAGTGTGATAGCAACTGTTTATTAAACATGACATTTAAAGCGCCCTCGGTACTGACCTGGCCCAGTAGAGCAACTGTCCTGCGATATAAAAGGGGGTGGAATTAGTGAGCATATAGACACACACACTGGCTTCTTACTCTGACAATAAAGTAAAATGATTTTAATTATGCACACAAACACACATTGTTTGTTGCATGCTGTTATTAGGATCTATGTACATGTTTTCAGGGCAGGCTTCATTGGCAGGGCCATAAAATTGACTTTTGTTGCCTGTTAATGGGCCTAATTTGCAAATTAATTAATTTGCATGAATTGAGAATAAATCACTTGTCAGAAGCATGACAATCCCATCGCGTTTAGCATGCTGTGAAATGACTTTCTCAAAGAGCTGCAGGTGTTAAAACATGTTGAAGGAGGAAAACTTGTATCCACTCGGATACTCAGATGTCACCTTTGTGCCCTAAAAAAAAAAGGCAGAGACTGCTGTGTGCTGTATAGTAGTCATCACACATGTGAATACTGCCAGTCAGTCATAAAAATTGCAAAGTTGTACTATAAACAAGGAATTGCAATATTAACGTATAGTGACCCAGATATCAATATAACAACATATCGCCGGGTCCCAGCTGATTTGAACGCCTACTACACACTCAGCTGAGCTTTTTGTGAAATAATTATTCAGGTTATCTGTGGGGAAAAAGCCGGTCGCAGCAAATATGCAGAAGAAAAAAAACGGTATAGGAAACGGAGGAATAACAGAGTGAGCTGAATGTGCAATATGTTTGCAGCTTTGCACTGTTTCGGCTTGTTTCTGTTTTTAAGGGTTTATGTTGAGATGAACCAGCAAATGTGCATCTTTTCCCGTTTTAATTGGTCAATGTTTTCTATGGTGAGACTTGAAAATGGAGATTGAGATGTGCTTGTTAGAGAAACAGGATTGTTATTTTCAGCTAAAAAGTAATTTCTTTCCCGTTCGCTCGCGCAAAACTGCATTAAGGAGGTCTCGTTCTTAGTCGAGCACTTCAAAGCAGAGCCGTGTAAAAACCTACAAGCCGGTCGCTTTGCAATTTCATTACCAGTTTCTCACAGCAGCTTCAGACAGACAGAGAAATTCTAATAGGCCAGGCACGATTTCATAAACACTTTGAAGATTAGTCTTTTGATTATGACATCACTTTTTATGTCTACAAATTTGCATCTAATAATTCCACTTTCCTCCCTTATGGTTCTGCTGCTAAAAGAAGCATGAGATTTTTAAATAAGAGTCAAATGAAATTAAGAATAAACGTTCTTGCCGTCAGAGATTAGATGAAAAGGTCGTGTGAGGGATTTTTGTAGCAGCGATGTCGGGGTTCATGCAAGCGTGTGATATTATCAGAGTAGGGAAGATGTGATGAATTCATCTTCATCCGGGGAATCTGCTTCATTCACATTCGCTAGTAAATCAATGCATTTATTAAGCTGAAGTGTCATTTGTTTTGATGATAAAAAATACGTTTCATTCCAGCACAATATGCAGAAACAACTTTATGTATGGGAACAGTTATTACCTAATAGTTGGAGTCCTGAAGGTCGCTGGTTTCAGGGTTCCCACGGGTCCTTGAGATCCTTGAAAGTTTGTAAATCTGGGGAAAAAGCCCCTGGAAAGTTTTTGAAGATATACATACATAGATACAGGCCCTTGAAAGTGCTTGAATCTATTTTAGGTATAATATTCCGTGTGTAGTGTAGGATAATATCATAAAGACTTTGCTTTAAATGCTTATAGCTTCTGTTTGCGAATGTTGATTCATTCCAAAATGCTTTTTTGCATAGTTGTGTTTGACACATGAAAACGTCTCGGGTTACATATGGAAACAAGGCGCTGCGTCTCCCTTGCCATACTTCCTGCGTCCTTGTAACGCCATCTTTGGCAATATTTCCGATAGTGATATACTTCCTGGCTCCCGCGTCACCATGTCTTTGTCGTTAAGCCTCACCATTGGTTGAATTTGATATACACATTCAGGCGCACTTACTCTTGGAGGTGTCCCCAAAGTGTCATTGCAGTGACGCAGCGCAAGTTCCCTCGAAAGGAAACTGTAATAATGTATCTTTAAAGGTAACACAATGTAACCTTGCTCTCACTTGAAATGTGTCCCCACATTCAGTCCTTGAATAGGAGGGTATTGGACCAGGAAAGTTCTTGAAAGGTCCTTGAATTTGAAGTTAACTAAGGTGTGGGAACCCTGTGGATTGTATCTTATAGCCGACTGAGGTGCCCTTGAGCAAGGCACGTTTCCCCCAATTGATCCCCAGGTGCTGCAATGATAGCTGCCCACTTTTTGTCACTGGGACGGTGCCTTTCAAAAAGGTCCTTATACATGTATGTACCAGATATGTACCTTTGAGGTGCAAAAGTGTTCTTTTTGGAAACGTTTTTCCCCAGTGACAACTTTTGTAAGTTCATGACTTGCTGTGCATGTGTTCACATTTCCATACTTGACAATCACATCTCTTTCACTTTTCATGAAAGCCATTCATAGATTAGTTTCTCTAAGAAGTGGTGTCATGGACATTTAATGTAAGTTTTTCAAGCACCAACATAGCATCTCAGCTAATGGATTGAATTTGGGGATGGGACAAGAAGTTTGTCCCTCCAGTGGAATATTGGCTAATGTTTGACTGGACCGACCTAAAAAAAAAGATTTTTTTCCAAGAGGCAACCGTCCGGTCCAGATTGCAGTGACTTAAGCTGCAATTCATTGACTGTCTTCAAGGGATGGGCTCCAAAAGAGAGTCACTCTCATAGACCCCCATGTTAAAATGTCCAACTTTACAGCAGAACTAAATATGTTTGGTACAAAAAAGCCTGTTGCAAAATTGTTTTTGTTTATATGGCTAATTTTACCTTTCAAGAAAACTGTAACGGTACATTCACACAGGGCATAAGCGTTAACGCTTCCCATTCACTTTAAATGGGTGATGTCATGTGTTGCCGAACTGAATTGTGGATCCGTCTGCGCCGCATCAGTGTCGTTGCTTGCAGCAGAAGTTGAACATTTATTAACTTTTCAAGTGGCAACATGTGCATCAGCCAATCAGATTGCCTGATGCAAATAACCTAGGCAGAGCCAGCCAGTGACGTTTATGGAAGACCGGAGCATGTGTTGCGGCCACTGTGATTGGCTGTTGGCCACGCTTCAGACAAACCTCCCGTCAAGCGTTTCGTCCCGTGTGAATGTACCGTAAATCATCCGTTCAAATTATATTAAGGCTTCAATTTCTTCATAATTAAGGGTGTGGCCACTTGAGTTATAGGTGGGTTTCCGCTGCTGTTGGGCTAAGTGGGCGTGGTTTCAACCAGGCACCTCAGCTCCACCCACATTCTGCCTCTGCCCATTTCTCGTTATCCGGAAGGGGCGCTTGGTGATGAGCTGCCAAGACGGCGATCTCCAACTCCACCCACTTTGAGCTACAAAATGCTCTTCGGTTAACGTCACGGACACTGCGTCCATGTTTTATACAGTCTATGGTTTTAGCCTGATGCTGGAAAGCAGTATTTATCCGATCTAGACATTTTCTCCAGTGACTGTCATGCAGTCATATATACAGAATCATGTCAAGTAAAAATAAACAGGCCTGATTGATTTTGTGGTATCCCTTGAAGTTTCCATTCCTTTTGAGTGCAGTTAGATCTGTGGTTAATACAAGGCTTGATACCATAATGAATCCAGATCACGACTTCATTTAAAAAACACTAAATACCCACAGATCACTTGGATAACATCTCTGGTTGCATGAGAAACGGAATCTCCTCTCTCGCTCTCTATATATATCAGCAATAAAACGGATTTTATTGGGAACAAAAGTGTCTGCGTATATCTCAGGAGACGCCGCATAACGGCTCTCTCGAGTGGGGGGGTCTGTGTAGTTACATAACCGAACCCTTAGGAAATGAATCCTTTTAGTTTCCAACACTGATTAGTTTAGTTTCAGCATTCGCATCAGCATACACATCCACATTGCGCACTAGCTGCTTTTTGTCTTAAGCTGGTAGAGCTAGTAACCTTCTGTAGATGTTTGCAAGTGTAATTATATGCCAGTTTGCTGTGAGCATAATTATACATGCCAGGTTTGTCTCTCATAGTTGTTTTTTCTTCCTGTCTGAATAAACTCGGATATGTTTCGTGCCAAAAGCGTATTTTATGTCTCACTTAACTACAGGTATAGCATGCTCATAGGAAACCGCTGGGTTTCCAGATTGGGTTTCTAGATTTGGAAGCTTGAAAATGATCTTGAAAGGTCACCAAGTTTTTAAACTAAAAAAAAAAAATTAAATTAAAATTTTATGCTTAAGCTGTACAAGAAATAAATTAATTGGCAAGATTTACTCTTTATGAGTGCTTTTGGAGCATGATAACATCATAATGTCCCTTAAGTGCAACCACATATGTGACTTATGTAGGGTGGCAGATGTGAAGTCATTTCCATGAATTGGTACCCGACATGTAAATGTAAGTCTCGCAGTCTTTCTCCAGTTATTTAAACAGTCATATTGTTCATCTGTTCATGTGTAGTTTGGCCCCGTTGGTGTTGCTTTGGCCAATGGCTTTAGAGGCCATCTCTGGCATAGAGCTTGAATGACTGGAGTGGTTCCCGGTTTATACACATCCTCCAAGGCTCACCTCTACATGTAACATCTGTTTTTTACCTAATGACCACATGGCCAGTCTGGAGAATCACTGGAAGTGATTTCTGTCATCCCAGTTGAAGTACATGTAGCTTTCAGTTGTTGGTAGCCAAATGCTTCTCTGTTGTGACCACTTTAAAAGAGACACACACCGAAAAGCTGTTTTGAATGCCTTAAAAGCTGCCACAGATTTATGGGTATATCTGTAACGTGCAATCAAAACAGAGTCAGGGTCTTGCATGCAGAGCGTTGGGAGGAGAAACCTCAGATTCTGCCCCCCCCCTTCCTCCCTTCACAATGGCTTTGAAATCACAAAGCTATAATTTACCACCGGGCGCTGATTACTGTGTGACCACTGTTATGTTTGTGTATACGTGTTCATTTCATCCTGTAGAATGACTCGACAAACAGCGTCTAGTCTATCTGTTTGTATTCTCAAAGTAAAAAGCCATAACCGATTGGACTGTCGTAGACGTGTAGTTAAAGCTGGGTAAATCTCCTCCTCGACTGAGGTCGTTCCATCTGCCTTTCTCGTTCCCGCCGCCCGCTGTCAATCTTGAGCCGAGTAGGAGGTGAAATTCTTTAATACTACCCTTATCCTTGCAGGACGGACCCCGTCTACCTGCCAATGAATCTTTAATGAGACAAGCGGGCAGGTGGGCCGTCGTTCGCCGCCCCGGTGTCAGCGTGAAATGTGACTTTGTCCTTAAGCCCCGCGAGGGCCATCGTTTTTACCTGGAGAGGAAAGGAAAAAGAGGGAAATGAAAATCGCTGTTTGAAAGAGATAAAGAGGTTACTGCGTATAGCAATGGCGATCATCGGCTCATGGGCGAGAAAGTGTGCTTGCTCTCTCCTCGGTGGAGGTTTTGCGGATGGTTGTGGCCAAATTTTTTAAACAACCATACAGCCATGCTTACACGTTGCAGTCTTTTCCAATGCGTGATTAATTTTTAGAGTAGATTTTGTTTTTGGATAATTGCCTTTGGTGGTAGGTCGTAATAATCAGTGCATGTGAATGTTCTGATCTGTGCTGTATTGCCCTCTTTTAACAGTTTAATTTGGAGAGATTGGTGTTTCGCTTTTTTTTCAATTTCAAAACATTTCTTGTTGCCTCCGGGCATCACTCCACCGAATAAAATCACAATCACAATGTTATAATTCTGAGGTTTAATCACTCAGCTGCAGCCTTGCGCCACATAAAAATAAACAAGACTTTTATTTTTTCTGGGAAAAAATGTGAGAGGATGGTTGCCAGACCATTGCTTTGCAGTTACTTTGGTTACCAAGCTTGAAGTGAATACACGTCTCTTATATTTTGGTCCTTAGCTGTGACCTTGTCTTTGAAATCTAGGATAATACTCAATATTCTGATTATGAGATTACAAGCATTAAAGTTTGATTTTACTCATTGATTTCAGTCTTTGAAATTGTCCTAGTCAATATTAGAGATATAAAGGTTATATTTTCACAAATTGTTACTTACGTTATGTAAGATTAATTTATGTAAAACTGTAAATCACACCAAACTGACTTTTTTCACTTACTGTATATGATTGAGGTCGAACCAAAAACGTCTGGTTTCTTGGCAGCTGTTTTTCTCAACTTATGTAAAAAAACTCACGAGGTTGATCCTGCTTAGTTGTTGTGGGTAACGTAATGTAGGCGCCCACTGGATGTGACTAAGATAGATTCATCTACTTTTTTATTCAAATAAAAGCAGATTTGGGTTATGTTTAGAACCGTATGCAGCTGTGCTATATGTGTACAAACAGCACTCATCCCCCTTGCCTTTAATGTCAAGATGATGTGTCATATGTGAACTGTGAATCATCCACATGTAGCATAACTGATATAGAGACCTTATCAAAAATGTCTCCCTATTTCCTGAGTTACAGGACTTTTGTATGCATGTGTGTACAGACAGACATACAGACAGATCTATAGACAGACAGACAGATCTATGAACAGACAGATCTATGGACAGACAAATATATAGACCAACAGACAGATCTATAGACATAGGCATAGGTAGATAGACAGACAGACAGATCTGTAGAGAGAAGACAGACAGACAGATATGTAGACAGACAGACAGACAGATCTGTAGAGAAAAGACAGACCGATATGTAGACAGAAGACAGAAAGACTGACAAATCTATAGACCAACAGACAGATCTATAGACATAGGCATAGGTAGATCGACAGACAGACAGATCTGTATACATAAGACAGACAGACAGCTCTATAGAAAAACAGACAGATCTATAGACAAACAGACAGATCTATAGACAGACAGACAGATATGTAGACAGAAGACAGACAGACAGACAGATCTGTAGAGAAAAGACAGACAGATATGTAGACAGAAGACAGACAGACAGACAGACAAATCTATAGACCAACAGACAGATCTATAGACATAGGCATAGGTAGATCGACAGACAGACAGATCTATAAACATAAGACAGACAGACAGCTCTATAGAAAAACAGACAGATCTATAGACAGACAGACAGATCTATTGACAGACAGACAGACAGACAGACGGATCTATAGACAGACAGACGGATCTATGGACACAGACAGACAGACGGATCTATAGACACAGACAGACAGCTCTATAGACAGACAGACAGACAGCTCTATAGACAGACAGACAGATAGATCTATAGACAGACAGACAGACAGATAGATCTATAGACAGACAGACAGACAGATAGATCTATAGACAGAAGACAGACAGATCTATAGACCGACAGACAGACAGACAGATTTATTGACAGACAGTTCTACAGACGGACAGACAGATCTATAGACAGACAGACAGATAGATCTATAGACAGACAGACAGACAGATAGATCTATAGACAGAAGACAGACAGATCTATAGACCGACAGACAGACAGACAGATTTATTGACAGACAGTTCTACAGACGGACAGACAGATCTATAGACAGAAGACAGACAGACAGATCTATAGACAGACATACAAGACAGATCTATAGACGAAAGACAGACAGACAGCTCTATAGACGGACAGACAGATCTATAGACAGACAGACAGATTTATAGACAGACAGACAGACAGACACACAGATCTACAGACAGACATACAGATCTATAGACAGACAGACAGACAGATCTATAGACAGAAGACAGACAGACAGCTCTATAGACAAATGGACAGATCTATAGATGGATCTATAGGCAGACAGAGAGATGGATCTATAGACATAGACAGACAGATCTACAGACAGACCGACAGCTCTATAGACAGACATACAGATTTATAGACAGAAGACAGACAGACAGATTTATAGACAGAAGACAGACAGACAGACATACAGACAGATCTACAGACAAAAGACAGACAGACAGCTCTATAGACGGACAGACAGATCTATAGACGGACAGACAGATCTATAGACAGACAGACAGATTTATAGACAGACAGACGGACAGACACACAGATCTACAGACAGACATACAGATCTATAGACAGACATACAGACAGATCTATAGACGAAAGACGGACAGACAGCTCTATAGACGGACAGACAGATCTATAGACAGACATACAGATTTATAGACAGACAGACGGACAGACACACAGATCTACAGACAGACATACAGATCTATAGACAGACAGACAGACAGACAGATCTATAGACAGAAGACAGACAGACAGACAGCTCTATAGACAAATAGACAGATCTATAGGCAGACAGACAGATGGATCTATAGACACAGACAGACAGATCTACAGACAGACCGACAGCTCTATAGACAGACATACAGATTTATAGACAGAAGACAGACAGACAGATTTATAGACAGACAGACAGACATACAGACAGATCTATAGACAAAAGACAGACAGACAGCTCTATAGACAAACAGACAGATCTATAGACAGACAGAGAGACATACAGATCTATAGACAGACAGATCTATAGACAGAAGACAGACAGCTCTATAGACAAACGTACAGATCTATAGACAGACAGACAGATTTATAGACAGACAGATCTACAGACAGAGACAGATTTATAGACAGAAGACAGACATACAGATTTATAGACAGAAGACAGACAGACAGATCTATAGACAAAAAACAGACAGACAGCTCTATTGACGAACAGACAGATTTATAGACAGACGGACAGACAGACAGATCTACAGACAGACCGACAGCTCATAGACAGACATACAGATACGTAGACAGACAGGCGTTGCATACAAGTTTTTTTAATCTTTTGGTTTAGTGTGTCTACTGTGATATGTTGTTAGTTCCTATCAATTTATGCTGCCCTAATTTTTTATATGTATGTACATTTGAAATAGTTTTCAAATACCAACTTGCAATAACAACCTCAGTATGTGAGAGTTTTGCAGCGAAGCTCTAAATTAGAAGATCAAAGATTTACATTTGTTAAGAGATCTCAAAGGGTCCTGCTCTCGCTACTCATTACCGAAATCTGGAACATTACACCTCCAAATTCACTTTCTCGGGGCTCATCTGCAAATTCCCACCTAACGTTCTTCATAACTCGCACTTGTCTCTCATCGCCCCAGAAGGTGAGCTCGAATTTATAGACCAAGTCCAGCTCTTCCAATTATTGTAGCCCACCGACGGCGAGCTAGCTGCGTTCGAGGAACCACGCGCTGAAAGTGTACTCGCTCGCAGCCGGCAGTGTTGTAGATTTACAGGAGGTAGAGAATCTGACCCTGCTGTAATTAAAGATGAATCCTTTGTGATGTCCTCTAGTTTATCAGCTGAAGAGGATGTAATGAACCATACAGGGAGCGCAAGCAGGGCCGAACACTTGAACCCGGGCCATATGGACCACTGCAAGTCTTGTTAGCCCGCTTTTAGTTTAATACACTTCAAAAATGTCCCATAAGTGTAGGACACTAACAAATATTCAGTAGTATTACTATTATTAATATTAAAAACCCACTTTTGCAAGATTTACTGTTAGTCGCAGGTGTGCCCAGAATATGTCTGAAGTTTCAGCTCAAAATACTCCACAGATCATTTATGGTAAACTACAGTAATGCAGGACTGTAAGTCAGTGGCTTTTGACCTGAAATGTACCTTGGTGTAGCATTACATCATATCATTTTAAATCTGTATTTCTATAATATTTTAATACTGGATGCTGGTAAGTGTCTTAACTGTTAATTATCAAATTCTGCAAAGGTTTATATCTTAATATCATTTCTAATAAGCCAGCACAGGCAAGTTAATTAAGCATGCATTGTATTAAACTACATGGCATGGACTTTCCTCTCATGCGTCGTAAATGAGTGGTCCTTGGATTAATTAAGTTAAACTCACAGCCTCCATTAAACCTTTATAATGCATACAGAGGACTCCCCCTCCTTATTTATTATTTAGCGAGCTCTCGCAGGGACCAAAGTGGGGCACGGATGAGCGAAGCTGGAGAAACGCACTCTCTTTGCCCTGCTGCCTGGGAAGAAAATGCAAAACTTTTTAAATTAGTTTAATAAATCAAGGCCACGCGTTCAGCTGTCATCTGACACGCTACTTTAACCGCAGTCACATGGTCGCGTTTTCCCCCTTTAACGTCTCAAAACTGCTGGCTCCTCAAAATGCCACTGATATCTCAGCCGATGTTTGTGTGTGCGCGCTTGTTTCACCCTATATGTGCTAATTAATCGTTTAACAGGCTGGCTGCTACTGGGTTAGCCAATTAAATGGAGCATTAAGCCACGCCCCTTTTGGAAATCTGCCCCATAGTCATTACATTACCCGCTCCACCCAACTTTAACACCACCCGCATGTATACAAACATATGTTCGCATGTTTGCGCTGCTCTTTTTACATGTAATTATCTACACGGAGGCATTCGCGCATACACATTTGCACCGTACGTGGGCCCTCGCTCTCCCTCCCAACTTTATCCACCCCCTCTTTCATTTCGTACACACAATTGTGTTAGCAAAATATTACGATTTTAATAACAGTAATGACGTCAGAAAGGAAGAGTGAATGGAAATGAGCAGCTTGAGACGGGCCCATTAGTTGTCTTATTTTAAACCGCTTTCCTGGAGGGATGTTTGGTGTTTGTCACACATTACAGCTCTCTCTCTCTCTCTCTCTCTCTCTCTCCTCGACATTAGTCATGCCTGGCTGTGGGGCCGTTTTGTCACACATTTCCGTACCCCGGCACACCCCACACCTCAGCGATTATACTGATTGCTGTGTTGTTTGGAGAAAAGAACGAAGAGCTGTACGACTTTGGATGAGAAACTAAATATCTCTTCTGGACCTTCTCATTAGAAAGGTCTTTACTTGTTTCGATATATATTAAAGCCTCATCGCTCTTCAGTTGATCCGAGTTTGTTTTTGTCACCCCTCAAGCACAAAAAAGGGCATTAAATGACTTTTCAACTTGTAACCGAGCATTAGTTCTGTATTTGCAACAGACCTCGGGCCCAGCATAAATATTGCTTGTCAACAGATAATTTAGGATTGGTCATTTGGTTAAACGAGCAAAATATGATGCTTATTCTCTCCAGAGCCATCAAGGCTTCATTGTTGAAAAAATGATGTTGGCAGGAAATAGGTATTCGCAGGTTAATGCATCACTTTCTCTTCAAACCGGCCTGTCATAGTCTAAATAATATCATTATCCCATCGTGATTATCCTTGGCATTCCAAATAAGGAGAGCCAAGCTGGCTAATTCAGGACACCCAATCATGGACTAAAATGTTTACCAACTTTGACACTATTGTGATGGTATGCAGTGCAGTTTAGAGATGTTTACCCTTCTGTCCTTCTCATCCTGTGCAGGTACTCAGCTGGAGAACCTGATGGAGAGCATGCGAGCAGAGATCGCCGCTCAACCTCCGGTGGAAGGATCCTTCAGCCCACGTAGAGGAGATATCTGCATCGCAAAGTTTGCTGACGGAGAATGGTACAGAAAATTGAAAGTACACAGCATCATATGCGTCAGAATGTTGCCAAAATAAATACTAATACAATTTAGTAATATTGTAATTTATACTGTGCTAACAGGCACTTTCACTCCACCCCAATTGCTTTTGGTGACAGTGTTTCCCATGTTGCATTTGGGACAACATTCTTCCCTGGAGTAAGAGCTCATTAAGTGTGTTACACACAGAAACGTCAGACAGCTGAAGCTCACAAGATGATATTTTTCGAAAGCCTTCAAGAGCTGAAGGCCATAGATCAGGCATAGGTTCCGAGATGATTGGTGTGTTTTAGCATAAGTAGATGGTACGGCTTATAAAGGAGGTCTTGAAGTGGGTAAAGATGTCTCGGTTTGATTAGATGAGAGTAGAAACGTCTTTGACGACTTCTCTTGTGTTTGAGATGTCACGCGGAGCTTTGAACTGCTCTTTATGAATATAAGAGGCTTCTCCCTCTGCTTTTATGATTTTAGGGCGAGAGGTACGAATATATGATTGACTCTCCGGCAACAACCAACAGCTGAACTGCTTGGATATGGGTGCAAAGTATTTACACTGGTAGCGCTAGTATTTACTTTAGGGATATTGTATCAAGGTTTTAGTTAAATTCAAATACTGCATTATAATAGTTAAAATTTATTCTGTAGGGTTTTTACAAATTTGCATTGTTGCAAATTCAATTTAGCACAAACAGTGGAGATGTAAGAAAAACTGTAGGAATAAGGGGAAAACATTATAAAATAAGGAATAGGGTACTATTTAAACATGAACAATTAGGAAAACCATAAAATGTGACTTTAGACCACAAAAAGGTGAAATTGAGATTTATACGTAATCTGAAAGCTGAATAAGTAAGCTTTCCATTGATGTATGGTTTGTTAGGATAAGATAATATTGGTCGAGATACAACTATTTGAAAATCTGAAATCTGAGGGTGCAAACAAATTTTTATATTGAGAAAATCCCCTTTAAAGTTTTCCAATTGAAGTACTTAGCAGCACATATTACTAATGATAAATATATTTTTTTATATATTTAGTGTAGGAAATTTACAAAATCTCTTAAAGGCTCTCTAAGCGAATAATGTGCGACGTCACTTCCTTTTGATGTTTGAACTGTTTTCAAACAAACGGAGCGTAGCTAACGCCTCCCCCTCCCTCTCCCGTCCGTGCTTTCATGAACGCGCCCAACCCCCACCCCCAAATCCTTCTTGTCGTTTATTGGCTGGAACACTTTGTTATGTTTTGTTGTGCTAGGTTTGGCCACTATGTTGATATTGCCGTTTGTCGAGCCTGAGCTGTCTACAGAGATCGCGTTTTTTTACAGTTTGATCAGCGGACAGGCAGCAAGCAGATAGTGAGGAGATGTTTGCTGTATGTAACAAAAAATGTTTTATGGTCTAAAACGCGTCAATTCGCTTAGAGCGCCTTTAATAGAACTTGATCTTTACTTAAATCCTAATGATTTTGGCATTAAAAAAACAATAAGATTTAACCCATACAATCTATTGTTACAAATATACCCGTGCTACTTAGGACTGGTTTTCTGGTCCAGGATCACAAATGGACTTTAGTATCTTTAAAAATAATTGTCTATAATAAGGTTATAATTAGACTTTTACAGTATATTTAACCTGTAACTCCTTCCCGTGAGCGGGACACCCAAGTTTACTTCAATATTTTTCATGTAAATATTCATCACGACACACGATATATTGTTGGAAAGGTCTAAGAATGTAGTTTTCATATCTCAAAACCTTTTAGCAGTACTAATAAATGCAGTGACTGTAATTTATTAATTTGTGACAAGAGTATACAGCAAACCTCGCAGCAATCCAACACAAAACTCATTTTTTATAATTTTATGTATAAAATAATACTATATTGCATTATTTTTATTTATTACAATAAATTTAAACTGCTATGAAGATTTGTCTTATTTAATATTTTCACTTCCACACACAAAATTAGGCTTCTAGACCAAAAAATGTCAGAGTTATATTAATTTAATATATTAATTTATATTAAATTAAGAGTACATTACCGTTTCACCACCCACTCAAAAATAATAATCATTATCATTATCAAATAATAGTCATTTCTATACATGCCAAGTTTTAAACTGTGACAAATCCTGAATTTCTGAATGGAAAGATGACTGAATTAAGGATAACCGGATTTATACTTGTTTTGAGACAATCAGACATTTCCATTTAAAAAAAGGCAGTTCTTTGCCTAAACATTGGCCTGCTGGTTTTACAGTGATGTTATAGAGACCTGGATTGTGATAATGTCCTCAACATGTAAAATTTTCGAAACCAATTGTGCCTGATTAGAATAATTGTAAACAACTCGATCACTACTATTATAATCAGTGAAGCTGTCTGCCCAAGGCTTGTCTCTGATCTTCCTGGTCTTGATATGATATGGCACGCTCCTGTTGATGGATGTATTGTCATATATATTTCTGCCAGTTTTTTTGCTCTTGCATCTAAAATAATGCTGTCGGAAATGTGATAATTCCCACTTCTGAAGTCGTAATTACGAACATGTTGGTTTCAGATGCAAAGAATGGAGGACTCCAGGTGGTTCATACTTCCGTCTGTCTTGGGAAAATGTTATTTAAGCACAATGGGGCAGTTTCCTAGCCTGGGAAAACCCAGACAACTTCTGGCAAATTTAGATTTGCTCTGCAAGTAGTCTGGCAAAGAGGCCATTTAAGCCCATTTCTAATGCTGAGAAATCGCGTTACCAATCAGAAACGTTGGGGCGGGCATGATGACGACAGTGCAGTGATGGTGAAGCGGATTTTGTATATTACAAAGATGGATGCCGCTGTGGAACATCACTTGTTCGAATCAGCTATCCTGTCTGTTTTAAACGATTTAAACTTTTCCTTTTCGTTAAACCCAAGCAAAGAACAACACTCGAAGCCTTCATATCTAAAAAAAAGATGTTATCGTTGTCTTACCGACTGGATCTGGCAAGTCTGATATAGCTCTGCATACGTCATCTCCTTCATCGCTGTGATTGGTTTTACGTCTATCCAATTGAACACAGTGGCATTTGAGAGACGTCCGTTGGAAATTATTTGTCTATGAAGCTTTGCCAGACCATAACTTAGTGACTACTGAGAAAAGTCTGGTTTCAACCAGGCTAGCAGTTTCCCGGACAAGGTTTAGATTATCCCAGGACTAGGCCTTAGTTATATGGACATTTAAGTAGTTTTTACAAACAAACCTACAAAAAGCAATACTGGTGAGACAAAACAATGGCACTGATATATGTTATATCAGTACAATGTGTTTTTAAATTAAGGCAGCTTAAACATGCATTTTAGTCTAGGACTAGGATAACCCCTGTCTAGGAAATCACCCTAAAATATACTACTTTAATTACATGTTGTCAATAAAAACTAATAAAGCATATATCACAGCATAAATCCTCCTTTCATCCTCCATTTTAAACTATAAAAACTTCTGGAAAACTCGTATTTACATTAATTCCTATGTCACTTGAAGGCAGTATAATTTATAAATATCACATGGTGGAATTTTTTCATGTGCAATGCTGTCACTGTCAAGTGGAAGCCTTAAATGCCCAGTAAACACTGCATTTTGTAAGTAATTAAACACTTTTTCACTGTGTTGTTATTGATATTGATGTATTATATATGGTCAGGTACTTGCATTTAACATTTTGCCAAAATCAAAGTCACATGGAAGCGTGTCAGACATGCATAATTATTCATCATTAGAATAGCTGCACTTTGTTGCGATTGCATGTTATAAAGTTTAATACAGTTTCATAGGTGTGCTGTTTTTTCTGTCATGTTGCCAAAATCTTTTTTTTTAAAACATGGAGCGCCGGTTCGAAAAGTTTCACATTAACTTGTCCAACACTCGTGGATGCATTTTTCTTCACTTATCGGGCTATGCAGATCCAACAATTTCTTCTCTCTCTCTATCTCCATAGGTACAGAGCTCGCGTTGAGAAGGTTGAATCCCCAGCAAAGGTTCACGTGTTCTACATCGACTATGGAAACGTGAGTATCACAAAAAATCTGGATGTAAGCTCATTGTCTCCTGTACGGATCCAGTTGTGTTATGCATTTGGGTGGAGCGTGTCTCTTCCAAAATGCCTTGACTGATGATCGTTCTGGATTCTAGGCTGCCTTTACGTTGATTTCTATTTAAAACACTGCATGTGCTTTCAAAAGCCAGCGCCGGATCTGTCATTCAAAGCTCTGCTTATGTGGAAAATGGTTCTTTTACGCTACATCACGCTATATCACAAGATAAATAGAGCAGTGACATACATCTGGTGTGCATTTGCAATGAAAATAATGCTGGTGTGTTTTAAACGGCTTTGAATGCTTTGCACCGAATTTGCTCTTACCACTGTTCATCTCACATCTTTGTATTCCCTATACGTTTCATTTCTTTTAATACACCCAATCTCTCTCTTCCACTACATTTCTTACTTAAATAATTTTAGCCTTTACACTTAGAGGGTTTTGCAGCGAAAGACGAATTTATTAAATACTAATGAAATGACCAAATTGACATTTGTCAAAATACCGTAAGACATTTAAATTACTGACTACCCAGACTGGATCTGCATTGGATCTGAGCCAAAGTCAGGGGATACGGTGCAGATCCGGCACGGAGTCTGGGTAATAACGTTTTCATTGGTATTACTAAACCTAAACATAAGAGTTACAAGAAAGCATGTCAGACGCACTTAGAGGGTTTTGCATCTGATCTCTTCATTTATTGCTGTTGATGTTACTAAAGCATCCACAGTCTTTCGCTTTTTACTGTACTTTCATCTGTTTTTAGTCTCTCTCTCATTCTCCATGCTGAAAAGAGGCTTTGTTGTGGCTCACTGCTAACCAGCCTTTTTAGCCTGCTGTGTTCGCATGTTCTGCACTGATTCACTGATTCCTCTAAAGACACATGACCGCTGCGCTCAACTCGGGCCTAGAAAAGAGAGCGAGAGAGAGAGAGAGAGAGCGTTTCTCTTTCATATTGTGTTGCAAGCTTTGAGAGTGTTGTGTGGAGGAGTGAAGCGTTATCCTTGACTTTGCTTTTATCTGCTGTGCAGTACTCACACCTCCATTTAATGAGGACCTTGTAGAGGCAGTCGGTGTATGAAAGAAGTATGAAGTCTGTTTTATAACACAACAATGTGACTCTTTCAATCTCTCTCTCCGTATCATTTCAGAGAGAGATATTATCCTCCACACGTCTTGCAGCCCTTCCTCCAGCCTTCAGCACACGTACGCTTCCTCCACAGGCTTCAGAATACACATTCGCCTTCATTCAGGTCCCACAGGATGTAAGTACTCGCACCCACCCACCCATATGCGCTGTCATGTGATGCATCACACATCTTGGCCTTCAAGCCGCTCCTGTAGAGCATATGCTTTATGTACACACTTACAGGTTTATAGTCCCATTCAGGTTTTACAGAATTTGAGTTATAAGCTATGACATGCTCTTTTTATTAGGGCTGTCAAACGATTAATTGTGATTAATCGCATTCATAATAAAAGTTTGTGTTTTCATAATATGTGCATGTACTATGTGAAATTATTATGTAAATATAAATAGATACAAAATCTATTGAATCAATATATAAATGTGCATTCATCTCTGCCATGTTATATTCATTTAGTTGACTAGTGGTATACACTAATTAAAAAAACTAAACATTAATAATTACAGCGATCATCTGTAAAAATTGTTGGTCCGTCTTGATTTTCGTTGACGTCACGTAAAATAATGGAATGTTTTTCATAAGATTCCCTGAGGTCAATGTGTTAGCATGACAGAAGCGTGATGCTGTCTTGTAAGAACAAGCATTTTTCTGTCACCCGAGTGGCTTACGTTTCTTCCCTGCCACACCATGGGTTTATCAATGCTATCAAAAGTTTTTTTGTTTGTTTGTTTAATGATCACAAAGTACAAAGTAGACGAGAAAAACTAGGATTGCATGTATATTCAATGCACCGCCATTGTTGTTTAGAGTGCGTGGAATGGTGCGCTGTGATTTGTTGAGCGGATTTATTGCATTTTGCAGAAAAGGAGGACTAGTGTTTATCGCGTTTTGGGGAAAAAAAGAAGAAAAGATGACAGAATAATATATCGGATATCAGATTTTGCATAAAATTCATAATTTACTTTTGAATGCTGACCTGATACTATACTGATTTTACGGAGCCCCTAAGGGGACATGGAGCAAAAATTAAATAAAGTGTAGTTTTCTCGTGCACGTGAGGCCGTCGCGTGGGCACGTGAGGCCGTCGCGTGGGCACGTGAGGCCGTCGCGTGGGCACGTGAGGCCGTCGCGTGGGCACGTGAGGCCGTCGCGTGGGCACGTGAGGCCGTCGCGTGGGCACGTGAGGCCGTCGCGTGGGCACGTGAGGCCGTCGCGTGGGCACGTGAGGCCGTCGCGTGGGCACGTGAGGCCGTCGCGTGGGCACGTGAGGCCGTCGCGTGGGCACGTGAGGCCGTCGCGTGGGCACGTGAGGCCGTCGCGTGGGCACGTGAGGCCGTCGCGTGGGCACGTGAGGCCGTCGCGTGGGCACGTGAGGCCGTCGCGTGGGCACGTGAGGCCGTCGCGTGGGCACGTGAGGCCGTCGCGTGGGCACGCAAAACGAAAATGTAAAAAAAAATTCTGCACATGAAGGTTTTGCATGAGTACATGAAACTAAACTTTTGATTTTTTTAGATTTTTGTGTTAACTCTTTTTTTTAATGGCGTTTAAAAATGGTTTTTAGTTACTTGCTTACTTATAAATCAAACAAATTTATAAATAAATAACATTTTTCATAAATTTATGTTCGTACACAGCGTACTCACACATAAATGATGCGTTTATTTTGTTCATGATTAATCATTTGAAAGCCCTAATAAAAAGTAAGGTAAAAGAAAAACTTACATTAATCACGATTAATCGTTTCACAGCCCTACTTTTTATAACTGTAAAAGCATTTTTTTTTTAAGATTTTCATTGAATTTTACGTAATGAGGTCACGTGATTATTGTACGATTTTGTGTGTAATATTTTACCCTGTCTTTGAAATCCAGGCTAAATTCTCATGTAACTATGAAATTTGATTTCACTTTAATTTAAATCTTTGACATGACCTTACTCAGTCAATATTAAAGATATCAAGGTTATATTTTCAAAGAATGTTTTTACATTATGTAGGATGATTTTATGTATAAAACTGGAAATCGCAACAAAGACTTTTGGTAAAACAATGCATTAGCAGCCCAAAGGTCATGGGTTTGATTCCCCGGGAACGCACATGCTAATAAAATTTATACTGCTTCATGCAAATGCGTAGCCTTTATGAATGTTACATGTTATGTATGGAAATGCAAGCCAGGAAAGTTGTAAACCAGCCATGTCTGGAAAGATTGGGCATAGGGGTGTGTGTGTGTTTGTGTGCTTGTGTCCGCATGCCACATGCCCTGTAAATACTGCAGTTGTCTTTGATGTTTTCACTATATATATCAGTCTCTTTCTCTCGTTCTGGATGGCCTCTGTATCTCGTACCCCCACCATAACTCCCCCCAAGGGGAACATGCTCGGAGGTTGCCATGGAGACTGGGTTGGCTCACAAGAGCAATGTGTGTGTATGATGGAAAGATCAGATCCGTATCTCTCACCTTGTGTATCGAACATTTTGTGAAACATTGTGATACATTTGGGTCGTTTTTTGTTTTGAAATCGACATTCTTTATCATTATCACAGCGCTTGTGTACAGTATATGTGATGAATGAGCTGGAGAGGTGACTTGAGTATTATCGATTTGAGCATTAGCAGCGCAAAAGATTGTGGGTTTGAAAAGTATTTGCGGTTTTTGTCCATGTGTGAATGTAAAAGTAACACCTGTTGTAAGTGACGCATGTGGCACACACTAACCCGTGATGACCTCTCAACAGGAAGACGCACGAGCCGATGCCGTGGACAGTGTGGTGAGGGACATACAGAACACACAGTGTCTCCTGAACGTGGAGTACAGTGGAGTCTGCCCGCACGTCACGCTGCAGTTTTTAGACTCTAAAGATGACGTGGGTCTGGGTCTTGTGAAAGAAGGACTGGTCATGGTGGACGTGCGGAAAGAAAAATATCTCCAGAAAATGGTGACCGAAAACTTAAACACACTTTAACAGAAACACAGTTATGCATTACAGGAGATTTCTGTCGTTTCTGACATTTTTTTAGAAATGTCAAACATTTCCATCACAATAGAGTGACCGTGATAGAAATGACATTTTTGCAATAAAATGTCAGATTTCTTTGTCATTCCAGGACTAATTTCATAGCAAGCATTTTAAAAATACCGCATTAAATATTCACACTGTTTGATGTTTGAAATAAATTGATCTAAATTATTTACACCACACAATAAATATTTAAACGGTTTGATTATTTCACTATTTGTTTAGACTGTCATAGTTTTCAAGTGCAACAAAGGTAAAGCAATAAAATCTGCCATTTGAAAAGTGAATTGGCAGTATAATCCCTTAGGGTAACACTTTACTTGTGTTTATAAGACTGACATGACACACATCATGAACATGAAGATTTTATGACGTCTGTCATTAAAGACTGACATGACACACGTCATGAACATGAAGATTTTATGACGTCTGTCATTAAGTGTCAATTGTTCAATTATGTCATTTTTAATGCAAAGATGACATTGTTTTTGACATAAACCAATACATCATAACCCGTCATAAATCTGTCATAAACATGACATAGTTTATGACAAACTACCTAACTTTATGGGTTAACTTTACATTAAAATGTAATTCAAATGTCATTAAGTGTTAATAAACTGTCAAATAATTTTAAATACTTTAACAAAATGCAACAGACATGTCAAAATATTACACTTAACTTTATGTATGTGACAACTAGCAGAATTTGTTCTTCCTCACACAGAGGGTTTTGAAATTTTCTGACATAGAAGAAAAAAATGAACAAAACATTTAATTAATTTAATTTATTGTAATTAACTTTGCAGCAATATGGACCCAACGCTGCATAGCTTAACCCATTGTTGTACTGCTGTCATTTAATTTTAGGTGAATCGGTCTCCAAATGCAATAAATTTAATAATAATTCTTATTGGTTGATTTTATTTGTAAACACATGGAGGAAACTTAAAAACATTATGAACTGAAGAATATTCATGATGTTAATATAAAACTATTTGACAGAGTATTAACACATTGTATTTGTTCCACTGTAGTTGAAGTCAAGAAAAATATTCATGACGCTTTAATAAACCTATATTACAGAGTATTGACACTTAATGACATTTAACAAATTATATTTCTACCACTGTAGAGGTCAAGAAAAATAATTATAGCGCTGTTATAAAACTATATGACAGACTATTAACACTTAATGACATTTTAATGATAAATTCAGTTTGTATCACTAGTAAAATGGTCAGTTATGTTGTCTTTGTCATGACAAGTTATGATGTATTGGTTAATGTCAAGTTGTCATCATAAAGACA